>NW_011905864.1:0-1644 GCF_000151845.1 Pteropus vampyrus
GTGTACTTTAGATTCGCTCCTTAGAACCCAGGAAGAATGATGAAACTTGCTACAATTAATTTAACTAATGCAGAGTGTAAATATTAATCCAGCCCAACTGAGTCCTTACTCATAACCCTCTGATATTTGAGAAATATGTGCTGTAACATCAGACATGTTCCAGCTTCCACACAGCTCTAACTTCATTACTCTCAAATCTTCATTTATTGATCCTGGTCTTCTCTTGGGCTTTCAAGTAGGCAAAGCTCTTTTCTGCCTCATGAAACCCAGTTACTGAATTGCTTTTGCTCAAAACTCCAGCTGGCCATTTCAATGCATTCCTCATGTTTACATCCTCAGACTTCCCAATCAACATCGGTAGTCCAATTATACTCTCTCATATATCCTCCAGGTTTAGTTCATAAATATAATTACAAAACATGATAAATATTATTTTGTGAGATTATTTGTTTAAAGGCTGACTGACTTCTCCATTAAAGTGGAAACTGCATCAGGGAAGGACAAAGCTTTCTTTACATATTTAGTACCTTTCTTGATACGAGTTCTACAGAAAGAATTTAATAAATGTTTGTGTGAATTATTTGCCCAAATATCTGTTCTGCTAGCTTACAAACAATTTCTAAAAAGTTTGCTATTTAACAAACCTTGAGGTTTAAGACAGAATCTAAGGTCAGATTCAATCAAGGACCAAGTTTCCAAGTGAAGTATTCATTATCTTTGAACAAAACTCTACTGTAGCTCTCTGTCTAGAAACAGATGTTTCTGAATCTGACTCAAGGACAATGTTATAATGATTAGTATAATTATATGGTCCGGCTAAGGTTTTATGTACAAAGCTCAACAGAGGGATTCCCTCTGACAAAGCAAATGTGTTGACCATCAGGATTTGCTACAATTCATTCTGCAAAAAATAGTGTAAGTTCAACTGGTATTTAAAAATATATGTATATCTAGGTTGAATATCAGCCTTTTATTTCATTAGACTTTCGCCTTATAGAGAAGGTTTCACTTCTGCCTTCACTTATTTGGAACATTATGACAGTAATTGAGACTTTGGAAAAGTAACGCTACTTTCATTCTTTGAGCAGTGAAGTGTGTTCTTAGGAAAAAAATCAGATTAGATTTGGTAAGATATTGCTGTGACAAAGATGACTATTCAGATTTTACCTGACTAGTAGATTGAGGGTAAGAAAGGCATTAATCATTTTATTTGAGTGATGAAACATTTTAATTGTCTACAAATTTTAAAGGTTTAATGATTTGGTCCAAGTGACATTATTATTAATATGATATTTGACTAGCTTTCTAAAATGTATAACATTAATACAGTTTTGATTTGGTGTTATATTTTTTCTGAATTAAAGGATTAATATGGATATTTAAAAATTTATTTAACATTTTACCCTAAAATAACCTGTGGAGATTTTAAAGATCAACTTAAAATGATACTTTCTCTTAGACCACTATCAGAACACTCAGCCACCTGAAAGTAATGAGCTTTATGAGCTTTCATTGACACAGTTAGAAATTCTAGGTTTCAACTTAGAAACTTGACAATTTTGTGACTTAACAGCATATTTAAAATATAGTTACAATTAATAAACACAAACAGGAATCTAAATGACTCCAAATATATATATATAT
>NW_011905865.1:0-2559 GCF_000151845.1 Pteropus vampyrus
TACATAAGGTCCCAGGATATATGTATTCCCTTACTTTGCTACCAGGGGGATAGAGCCAGCTCCAGTGTATGAGCAGCTGGTGATGCTGTCACTCAGGAAGAGGCCTTTTGGTACCAGGCCAGCTATGTGTCATTGCGGTTCTGCTTTCAGATCTTGAAAATCGTTTCATTCTGAGAACATGTGATTGTTCAATTTAAGAGAAACGTGGAGACATCTTGCTCAGAAAACAGATCCTGTGAAAAGAAACTCAAACATTTCTTACCAGGGAAGGCTTATAACTTAGTTTTCCACATAGAGAAATGTCTTACTATTACATGTGATTAAAAAAAAAGTAGAGTGAGAGGCAATATACACTTAACAAGGAGGAGAGGAAACATGAAGCATAAAGCATCTGTGAGTCTATCAAATCAAGTGAAGGATACAACATCTAAGGGAAAAAAAAATTAGATGAGTATGAAACCTTGAAAATAAAAAAGAAGCCTAGAATTTGAAGCAAGAAGTTCTGAATCTGCAGGTTATAGCACATAGGGCTCTTGAGACGCCCACCTATTTCATTGCATATTTTTGCAACACCATTGTTAAGATGAATTATCAGTTTTGCACAAGTAACTGATATTTCCTTTTACAACTTTGTTTTTAAATTAACTAGCCTAAATATTGTAATGGCTATGTATAGTGCCAGGTGGGTACTAAAGTAACTGGAGGATCACTTCATAAATTGTATAAATGTCTAACCATTGTGTTATATACCTAAAACTAATTAAAAAGTAAATTAATTAATTAATTATTCTAAAAATTGTGTCTCTTATGCCATCAGTAAGTCTCAGGGTAGCGCTAAATAAGATTATTGAGCATAATTCATAGGCAATGTCAACACGATTCAGATTTGCTCCTTGTATATTATTTTTAGTGGTGGCTATTCTTTTGGATTGAACAATGGAATTGTCTGGATAGAAACTAAATTAGAATGAATTAAGCAATTTGATGTAGTGATGTTTAAAAGTTTTAAAATATGTCTAAGTCATGAAAATGTAAAAATATTGATTTGAATCTGTTCCTAGACCAATAAAAGAAAATGTTTTTCAGAATACTTTCTTTAAGAAAATAAACAGATGAGTCTCCATTTTAAGAAACCTGGACCTTAATAAAGATAAATGAAAATGATCATTGACTTTGCCAAAAGAGACCCGATATCATTTCTTTAATGACTGCATTTCTCTTTTTCATTTATAATGTTTTAATACAGGAAATTAAAAAAATAAATTGTCTCACCAAATAAAATTAATACTCATATTAATTGATATTAAAACTATTTTTGATATCTATATGAGAAATTTTATTAGAATCTATCCTTTGTTATCTCTACATCTATGCTTCACCAAGCCCGACCAACTGAGGGGAAAAATTATGGTCCAGAGAATATAAACATTTTCCTGATGATTCTCTCCACACACTGATGCAAATCCTTGAGGCCTCCTCTGCATTGTTTAGGTGCCTACAGAGATTTCTCAAGAGTGCTTATTGAGGACTGTTCTCAATCTCAGTATAATCCTTAGAGATCCACTGTCAGGAAACTTCCTGAAGAAGCCCCCTTACCAGGTCTGACTTCAGTGACGCAACTGTCCCATTGCCTAGTCTCATAAAAACATGAGTTATTCAATAGAAAAAGAAAAAAAATCAAACAATGTTTTTGATCATATAAATAAACATGTCATGCTTTGTATTTTCGAATATAAGCTTTTCCCTTAAAGTCCACGTGTTCATAAGGTAAATTAAATATGATACAATTTGGTGTATAGCTTAATTAGGAAACATGATTTGCATTCTGCCCTAGAGACTCAAGGTGTTTGCCACAGACCTCTTACATCATAGAAACCATAGGTACTTATTAAAACACAGATTCCTTGCCCCCATATTAGACTTACTGTGTCAGCAATGTGTCAGCAGTCTGGAATGGAGTTAAGTTTTGCCAAGTGGTTCTTATAAGCCTTCAGGTGTGGGAACGTCTGTACTATGCAGTTCACTTTCGATAGTAACTGGCTTCTGACAAAAACATGGTATTGTTTAGGAGCAGAGTTATTTTATTTTAATGGCTTTGTGTTTGTTATGGCTGGGGGATAGGAATGTGTATGGAGCATTGTAGCAGAGAAAAAGGACAAGCCACTGTTCTTGAGCAAATGACAGAAACTGTTAAAGACTGGGTATCTTTGGGATGTTTAGCTTCCAGTTCTGACATTTAGATTTTATAGCTTTTGCAGTTAAAAATCATTTTATGATTTAAATATTTCAGAAAAAATAACTTTTATTTCTAGTCTGAAGTTCCTTTACCCTTAATTTCTCTTTTCACTATTTTTATTAGAAAATAAATATAATAAAATTGTTTTATTAATATTTTGATTTTGCTTTGAGTTCTCTTAGGAATGATCATATTACAGCAGAGCAGACCGTGTGCTAGTTTATTTAATACTCACCCATCTATGAGATATCCATTATTCTCATTTCATAGATAAATGAACAGAGCTTCAAAGAGGTTAATTAACTTGACCAATATCACATAAC
>NW_011905866.1:0-1954 GCF_000151845.1 Pteropus vampyrus
AGGCCAGGGCCCGGCCAAGGAGGGGCTGTCACCTCGCAGGGTCCTGATCCTCTGAGCTGAGCTGGCGTCTGGCTGGGGAGACGGTGGGCTGCAAGTCCCCAGGGAATGTACACTTATCCAGCACCTCGAGTCACGGGAGAAAAAAAAAATGACAGGTCACCGAGAGCCAGGTCAGGATGAAGCACTCGAGCGAGGGCAGCGAGGGCTGGGCGGAGCATCCTGAGGCTCGCTGGGGTCGGGCGAGGCCCTGCAGCTGTGCTCAAGGGGGTGACAGAATGGGCTGTCAAAGAAATGGCTTTTAAAAGAGAAACAGCGAGGGAAATGAAGACACAGAGGTGGAGAAGGGGGTTGCCAGGGAGCTAGCGAAGCCTGAGTGACACGTTCCTCAGCTGCAGGCGCGGCACCTCATTCTGCATTCGTGGTTCTGAATTTATTTTCTTAAAGAGAACTGCAAATTGTGGGTGCTTCTTGCCCCCCAGAGCCTGGTCCATCCCGATGCGGCTCTGCATCCCCAGGCCCTGAGTGAGAGTCATGGCTCAGAGAGGCACAGGCGGGTCCCGGGCAGGGGCCCTGTGCCCACAGCTCCCCTCCCTGGAGGGGCCCCGAGGACCTGGTCCATTCTTCTGTGTCACCGACTGCCCCCTCGGTTCCGGGCCTCCGTTCACGTGGCTCCCTCGGCTGAGAGCGCGCCTCCCCTGAGATCGCTCTGAGTCCCTTTCTTGGGAGACCCCCTCCGAGCCCCCTGGCTGGACGAGCCCCCAGGCCTGAAGCCCCCGCCCCTCAGGTCCCCCTCTCAGCCTCATCCGTTATTGTAAGGAAGCCGCAGACAGGGCCAGTCTCTGCCCAGGCCACGACCGTGTGCCCAGCACTGTGCCCTGTGCCGGCCACTTTGGAGATGTTTCACAATATTTTCTTCCTAAATAGACACTGGAGTCAGGGAATGACTGGGAACAGACCCTGGCTGATCCGCGATGCCCACACAGGCCCCTGGTGAAGGTCCCCGCAGCCCGTGGGAGACCTGGGCAGGCGGCGTGCCCGCCGCGGGAGGCCTCCGTGTCCCCGAGCCTCCTTGCCCTCCTGTGAGGCCCGAGCAGGGCGTGGGCTCATGGGAGGACCACATCCTCGCTCCGACTTCCTTCCCACTTGCAGGGGGGTCTTGGCCCCGCTCTGCCAGCTGACCCCCTTCTTTGCCCATTTGGGGGGTGGCTGGCTGGAGCTCACTGAGAGGCTGCCGGCCACCCCGGGCTTGGCGGAGGGGGAGGCCATTGGCCCCGATCTGTGCCCCTTCTCTCCGTCTTCTGCTGTGCCCAGAACCCGGTCTTGGAGATCACCTCCCTTCATCAGAGCCAAGCCCGGTGGCCGGACGGGCCCCGATGTTTTACTTTTGACTTGTCACTGTCGATAATACCCTATTAAAAGTTGAAAATACATTTTCCTCCTGCCGATCTTTTTCCTTTTCATTTAGCAAACATTGATTTTCCCCCCCTCCTGCAGATAGAATAGAAATGAAATCACACACGTCTCTTTGGGGTGATTTAGTTGTCAGAGCCGGAGGCAGCGGGGCAGACTCAGGGCTTCTCTCGTCACAGCCACGGGTCGCTTTGTGACCTTGGACAGTCATTTAGCCTTTCTCCTCCACTGAGTTCCCCCGGATCGGAACAGGAGACCCCGGGCCCCTGGCCTGGGAGAGCAGGAGGCTCTATTCACCAGCCGCAGCAGGTTCAGAGGAGAGCTTCTGTAAAAAGCCAAGTTCAAGGTTGTCTCAACACCAAATACGATGAAGCGGCAATTATCCAATTAACTTGATTGGTGTAGACAGAACCGCCAACGTCTGCCCTGCAGATCCCCTTCCGCTGGTTTCTTGAGCACAGACAGCTGTGGCAGAACAGAGGGAATGTCGGACAGACGGGCTGGGCCTCCAGCCAGGCCTCAGCTGCCCTCTCTGTGCTCCAAT
>NW_011905867.1:0-2605 GCF_000151845.1 Pteropus vampyrus
GGGGAAAAGAGAAAAGGGAATATGAGGGGAGCTGGAAAGTGAAGGACAGCACCTGCTCAGGAGAGTACCAAGAGTAGGGCTGTGGAAATATGCTTACCCAGGGTCTGCCCGGCCAGCACTCGCCCATTCTCTCCCAGCACAGCTGCCCGGGCATGGCGCTCGTTGGCATACTGAACAAAAGCATAGCCCTTGTGCACAGAACAGCCGGCCACACGGCCATACTTGGAGAAGATGGTCTCCACATCTGATTTCTTCACTACAGCTGTGTTGAGGTTTCCGATGAAGACCCGAGAATTGATGGACTTGGGATCATTCTTGTTGGTTACATTGCTTGTCTGGATCTTCAAGGACATGGTGGCCACCTGAAGAGAGAAAGCCACTGTGAGGCTGGGTCTCCAGGTTGGGCTCAAGGGCTGCCCATGGCCCACATCCTAGCTAACCTGGATTGCTTTTTGCTCATCTCACTGGCTGCTGAGCTCATGCCAGGTACTTTACACATGTTCTCTCATTTGGTATTGACATTACAAGCAGACCTAGGAGATTTTACAAGAGAGAGAATGCACATTCAGAGGTCGCAATGCTAGTGGATGGCATGGCAAAGCTGGGATTTGAACACTTGTCTGCCTGGCTCCAATTATTTTAAACTGACTCTATCTTTAATGCTCATCTCAAATGTTACTCCATGCAGCATCTAAATATGAAGACCTTCCAAAGCTCTTCTTTTTTTTTCAATGTAGAACCATGGCAAAAACATCACATGATAATTACAAGTAACGTTTGTGCTAAAATAATACCATATTATGAAAGTCGCTCAGTCTGAGCTGGGCATGAACTTAGTTATGGCTATCTTTATTGGTATCTGCCATTTTAAAAATAAGCTTCACTGAACACTAAGGGTGGCAGGCAATGTTGAATAATCCCAAGACCTCATGAGTATTATCGTTCATATTTTACTAGAAAAAGACTTCAATAAGTTCATTAATTTACCAGTGATGGGCATTCAAACCCAGGTCAGCTAGTCCCTAAAGCTCATTTCACTCAATTATACCACTCTCCTTCCCAGAGCTAGAGCCAATTTAAATATTACAGTGAAATAAATAAATAAATACTACAGTAAGTCAGCATATTTATTTGAGAATTACTTTTAAATAAATTTTTTAGTTACTTATTTTTGTACTCAAATTTTGTTCTCTTTGCTTGGAGATGATATTGTGCCTACTCTTTGCTCTCTACACTCTGGTAATGTCTTTTACCCCAAAGGGCTGTATAAACCTCTCCTATCCCTCTCCCTGGATAGGTTACATTTGGGCACAGGATCCAGAGGGAAAGGGAAAAGGTGGTTCAACTTCAGTAGGAAAAGCCTACCACTTATACCTCCTAGCCCAGTCTTCTGCTCATTGGCATGGATTGGTGCAACTCCCTTTTGAAACACTATCTCAATACCCCTACTCTGTAGCTATAAGGTGCTAAAGACCCCAACCAACATGTATAAAACTCTCATCAGCCTCAGCTAACCATATATACCTATTTACCTAATATTTTGGGTGCAGAGGAAGCTTCTTTTTAGTGAAAAAGAGAAGAGCTAAGTATAAGCTGGGAAATCTGTCTTTCGTCCCACTAGCATTAAGACTCTTCTCTACAATTCTCCCAGCCTGGAAGCTGACATGTTCTGACCAGTAGATGGCACTGTCTGCAAGGGAAAGTAGGCTGGACCTGAGCATGATTCTGGGGAAGAACTTGATCCTAGGGTAGGCTTGCAGTAGACTCCACAGATGTGAGGTCAAGTGTGCATCATCCAAGGTAAAAAAAAGGTGGCAAAGAGGACACTGCTACTGATGAAGAGGGCTGGTGCCAGCTTTGGAAATGGCCTAGAAAGGACAGACTTTTTGCTACTCGGTTTGCCTTTGCATCCGATCAACATTTCTTAAGCACTGAGAGACACAAAAGAGATTACCCATGAAAAGACCTAATATGCTGTCCATATGCAGCAGGAAATGCTCAGTATTTGTGGGTTTCTTTGGGCTCCCCATCCCTTACGTTCCTCTCTGATAATCCCTCTCCTACCTGCCACTCAAAGGTTAATTCCTTGTCTACCCATGGGTATACAAGAAGTTTGTGGGGCTCCTCTGTGGGAATCAGATAACTCTCTTTCTCCTGGCTGGTTCAGCTCAAAGCCATGACGTTTTGGCCCAGAGAGATGCCACCTGCTTTGGCCAAAGGGAACCAGGCCTGGGGTGTGGACTGAGACAGAAAGAGGAGAGGAGAGATTACAGTTCAGAGATCTGTGGACAATTACTGGCTTTGCCACTGATCTGGTAGAGAGACATGACGGTTGCTGGGTTCCTTCAGACCTCTTCCAGGAGCCTCTAACACCACTGAGCAGGAAGCATCTGCTGAGCCCCTGTGCTTGGTACTATGGCACTACAGCAGGATCAGGACTGTCCCTGGCTGGTGAGCACACCTTTGGCTTTGGACCATGTACATAAAAGACTTTACAAACTGCAAAGCGCTTTACAAGACCTAATAATTACTCGGACTAGTTGAAACCTCTGTTCTACTAACACTGCTACTTATGGGCCAACTCTAGATGAGGGTCAACGTCAGA
>NW_011905868.1:0-2217 GCF_000151845.1 Pteropus vampyrus
TTTAACCCCTCTGATTCTTTCTCTGAGCCTAAATAAAAACATTTACTCTATTAGTTGAATATATCTTTATTATTCATTTCCTTATTTTAAAAGCAGCCTAGAAGAAACCTACCAAGTGATTTCTTTTTGAGAACTTTTTCTGAAAAAGATATTTTTATATTTACTTATATTTTATATTTATTTATGCTAATTTTGTGTGATATGAATCAGAAGCAGAAATTTGTGCTGTACATGAAACACAGTGCTCTTAGTCATGTGTTATTAAATAGAAGATTGACATTTAACATATTTCTAGCATATACATGCTATAAATTACCAAAGAAAGGATATAAATATAATTATATATGCTATTATAACTGGTTTATAAACATATAAAGAAAAAGATTACAGACTCCTATTTCAAGTGGTGAGTTAACGGGCAGATGATTCACTCTGAGGATAAAAATAAAGGTGAATTATTCAAATGCTAAGCACTATGTCATGATGCTTATCTTGAGAACAAACTGAACTTTCAAAATATTTAAAAATCTTAACAGTTTCTGCTCAGAGCAAATTAGATGTTAGATTTAAATACTGATGACTTAATATCCTTCTTGACATCTTGGGAGAATTTTATAATATCGTCTACATAACTCTCTTCAATACCTTTTAATTCTTGATTTCTATTAGATTGATCTCTCTTCATTTTTTTCACTGCTTCTGTTTAATACTTTTTTTTTTCTATTACTCCTTCTAGAATCATCTACCTCTAGTTAGCCAATACATATTAAAGTAATGCTGTCCTGAGCCTGCTTGTTTTGAAAGAGAGATATTGGCTTTTGAAAGGTAATTCAAGCCAAAGTATAGATAAAAACTTTCCAAAAGGTGGTAACACACAAACATTTCTCCAACTGTTATAGACTAAATGTTTGTGTTCTACCAAAATTCATATGTTGAAAATCTTAACCCCAGTGTGGCTATACTTGGAAATGTATTTTCCTCTAAGGAAATAATTAAGGTTAAATGAAGTCATAAGGGTAAAGTGCTGATCCATTAGGATAGATGCCATTATAAGAAGAAACATAGAAGAGCTTTTTCTCTTTTTCTATCCAAACACTAAGAAAAAGTGAAGACATGTAGAAAAGGTAACTATCTGCAAATGAGGACAAGCGATCTCACCAGAAACAATGAGCTGAAACCTTGATCTTGAACTTCTAGCTTCCAAAATGGTCAGAAAATAAATTCCTATTGTTTAAAACACTCAGTCTATGGTATTTTGTTATGGTAGCCAGAGCAGACTAATATAACAGATTCCTATATAACATGACCTCTCTTCTGAATATTCATACATTTGTACTCTGCTCTCAAAACTTCATTCACACCAGGCTTCTTTCATCATCCTCTTTCCCACCATAGGTTCTGGCGTGCACACACACACACACACACACACACACACACACACACATGTACACACAAAAAGAATATATCCGTTTATGCAAAAATAATATCTGTCTTATTCCCTTTAGTATCCCAATTGTTAAATAAAGGGTTTGACATAGAATAGCAGTTTATAGTACATGTTTCTTTACTGTTAGATATCTGAGGCAAAGTTGAAATATAGACTCATATATTTGTAGTTTTATCGAGATATGACTGAGGTTACTGCATAGGTTGAGTTTCTATGGTATCCCCCTAGAAGTTGGGTAGGTCAACCTACATAACCTACCTACAACCTTCTCGCTACATCAAACAGTGCTGTTATATTGTAAAATTCACACCTGCTAATTTGTTATTTTCTAATAGATATTAATTGCATGATATAGTCATTTAATTTACCTATTTTCTCATATGCAAGTAATCTCATTAAAGTGGGAAAAATCTGTAAACTTCGTTCTTCACATCATAGGCAAATTAATCTTGTTATTTAGTTTATTGAAATAGAATGGCTAAATAGAATCTCTAAATACATTCAGATATTTATTTACTAAATCCAGTGCTGATATTAGCCTTTTTATATCTAAAATCAGACACAGTTGACTAGAATCTAGTATTTTTGATTCTCCACTTCAAATACCAGTGCTATCTTGAAGACATCATATATTCTTAGAAGTTTCCTTTCATCTTACAAAATAAAAAAAAAATACTATATTAATTGTAAGAACATTTTTAACATTTATATTATCCGAGAGATTTAAAAGCATATTATCCACTGCTTATAACTTTTTCTAGGCCTTTCTA
>NW_011905869.1:0-2088 GCF_000151845.1 Pteropus vampyrus
GTGATTATATGATTCTATAATTTCTGTTCAGTGTTTTGCTTTAATAATGTAATTAACAGCAGAAGAAGCGCAAATAGTTACTTTTCAACTCTCTGACTGGAGAACATAATAGAAAGGATTATATTTTATTTCATTAAAGAAATAAAAATACATTAATCATTAATTCTTGTAACCAGAAGGATAAAACTTACAGGATACTTTTTAAAAAATTCTAAATTCACAAGTCAGTGTGAAATATCCTCAAAACCCAAAGGATATGGAAGCAACAGAAATGATATCAAACTGCCTGGTTATTTTGTTTACAGCTATATCCAATCATAAACGCTAGACCTTCATAACCACACGCTCTTCCCCCACATGGAACTCCACTATTACCTGGAGGACATCAGGAAACTTGTAACCTTTCCAACTTCTGGCTATAGATCAGGATAAAATTAATAGCCCTCTCTTACTTCGCAGGACTGCTGTGAAGATTGACCTTTTCTTACCATAACTTGCTTAAATCGATTATAGACATCTCATCATTTCACCTATTTTACAAGTTTTCGAAACATTTTTAGGGAATCAAGAGTGAAGCAAAGTAAACTGTTAGTGAATGTCCTACGCCTGTGATGTTATTGATATTTATTCTATTTAGAGAATAAAGATTATCCAGTTTTCCTGAATTCAAAGTAGTTGATTATATCACTATTTCATGTGAAATAGACAAGTCTCATTTTTGATGATAAAAAACTGTATCAGGAGTTTAAATTCAAATCTTCGTTTATCAAAAAAAACCAGTACACATTAAATTTCAGCAATGATTTATGTTTTTCATTCAGATGGATCAGTTATAAACATTTAGTTCCAATTACATGGAAAGTGTGAAAAACATTTTCACTACAAAAGGCTCCTGGAAAATAGTTTAACTTATTGGTGCATCTGTATTATGGCAAATTGAGTTAATGAAAATGGCAACTTCACAGCCCTCATTCCTCTAAAACCCTATTGAAGATACAAGTCTCATCACCTCAGGTTGGTTTGGGAGGCTGTTATCTGCCTCACCAGAATAGTAGAGTGAGTTCCTTGACTGCAAACAGTGCTAAAAATAGCTCCTGAAAGGCATCATTTTGTGTGATATTATTTTGCCAAAAAAGAAGAAAATAATATATCTTTAATCCTGAACAAAACCTCTTCAAAGTTTATGTCCTCAATAAACCTTTCACTGAGAACTGAAAATATAACTTGGTAATGCAATAAATACCCTAACAAATATATCAGATTTTTCACTTAATGCTTTTTACAGGCTTAAACCAAATGGAGTAAAAGGAAATCACCTTTTACAGTCCGACTCCTACAGGAAGAATGCCTTGCTGTTATGCTTTTTAAAGAAGGCATGGTGAATTTATATCAACTTTGGCAAATCTTGGGGCATGATAAAAAGAAGAAAAATACTAGTGCAGTTAACATTCCACAGAACTCTTTCTTCACATGTTTATTTCCTTAGAGACTGGACATGATCCAAGATAATAAGAAAAACATAAAAAGGAAAGGTTTTTTTAAAGTCAAAAGATATACAGTTTAACGCCCTATGCTGCTATAGAAGAAATAATGTTTCCCTATTCTTTAAAAAAAAAAAAAAAAGAATTGTTGTCTTGCAAAGATGTGAAATGGTTAGGATTGAAGAAAACCACCAAAAACAGCTCTCCTATTTAAGTCAATATGACAGAAAATTCAGCTAGGTCAGAGCTTATGGGTTATTGAAGTTTAGTTCAAGGCAAATGAAGAAGTGATTTGCTGGGGACTCTAATTTCAGCTTCCTTATCTAATAACATTGCATCTGGAATTTGAAACTATATGAGCTCATTATGATGTAAAAAAGAATCGGCCTGTGTTCTTATGTCTAAAACAAGAATTGGATTAAGACTGTCGAATAGCTGGGCATTCTCTTCAAGGGTCTGATGCTCTAGGAAGAAAAGTCAAAATACCTTTTAATTCTATTGCTACTACAAAGAGCCTCCTGTCTTTCCTGTCATCCACTGTTTTCTCGATGGCACAATGAACCAACTACCTGCTGAACTATCTAACCTCTGATTATTGCACAAGACA
>NW_011905870.1:0-1476 GCF_000151845.1 Pteropus vampyrus
TTTATCATTAGCTGCTTTAGAGAGACTGGGGGATGGAGCCTCTTAAAACTGACATGTTAAGCCACTACTAACTAAAGATCAATCAAAAATGAAGGAAATACTTCTCTGAAATTATGATTAAACATACCCACAAATCTATATGAATAGCCTAAGTTGGTAGAGCAAGATATGCCTGGAATACTAAGTGTTTTAATATTAAAACATAAAATACCGGTATCCTATTTTCATAATCGTATTCAAGCACAAGTTATTTTTCATAGAGTCTGCATATAATTTAGAAATGCTCAGTTATTTGGCCAAAATTCAAGAAGAAATTTATAGATGAATAACTATATTCAAATTTTAAACAATGTGGGTCTTTTTATAGTTTCTATTTTCATGAACATCAGTCATGTGGTACTTACCCTTATTCTGAAACCTCTTTCAATATTCTACACCATAATGTCCTTTGATAGGTTTATTTCTGATAAATTGGCATTTACTTTGCAAATTCAGAAGGAGTTCTCATTAACGTAGGATACTCACGCATTTTTCTATGCTAGTAAACTTCGATCATTAAGATTCAGAAATCTTCGTGATAACAGTGCTTGTCAAAGGAAAAGCAGTATTTTTCTATAAAATGAATATGACTATCACCAAAACCTTCAGGAGGAATTTGATAGGCATAATGGTTTGATGCTTTGTTTTGTAAAATTATTCTCATGTTCCTTGTCTTAAGAAATATTATGTCTGAATTTCTTTGGTTTAGAAAAACATTTTTTCACTATTATTGATGGTCATTTACGAATTCGGGTGGCATAATGCCCATTACATGATCATCATTTTTTAAGGATGGGAATCGTTTTCTTCTATTATCACTATGTACTTACTGTTTGCATTTGGATAGACTTGTGGAAGAATTAAGTAATCTAAAAATCAATAATTTCTTTAAGATAAAGTCATTTAAGTAGAAAAATTTAGTGTGTGTGTGTGTGTGTGTGTGTGTGTGTGTGTGTGTGTGTGTGTATAATGTTCTAAGAGGGGAGATGGGAATTAATTTATTAAAATATTATCCGTCCTGTAATGAAGCCCATGTCTGCTACCATAGAATGATACTCTAGCGAGTATATGAGCATGATCAATCATTGGCATTCAAAATTTATTTCAGGAACCTTTTATATATAGCATCCTATGTATTGCATTAAAATATCTCAACTACTAGCAGCAAGGATGTATTCGCTATTTAATATATACTAAGCAGTGCACTAATCTTCACATGTATTATCTCATTGTATACCCACAATAACTACATAGAAGTAGGTATTACCATGGTGCCTTTTTTATTGATTAGTAAAATGAGGACAGTTTGTTCAAAGTTATCTAAATAGTAAGTGGCAGAGCCGCATTGTCATCTATCTGTCTGATAGAATGACCTGAACTTGGAACCACTGCCATATGCTGCCTCTTCATTGTAACCAAAATAATTAAATAATAATA
>NW_011905871.1:0-1473 GCF_000151845.1 Pteropus vampyrus
GAGAGAGAGGAGAAAGAAGAGAGATCATGAGTCTTGCTACCCGGCCGGTGTTAAGTCTTAGTCCGGTTCCTTGCTGCAAGTGTGGCCTCCCCAAGTGTGCATCATCGGGGTCTCCTTCGTTGCTGGTGCCGACCTGTGAAGTGACGTGAAGTGACGTTAGTGCAGCGTGCCGGCAGCTGCGTCTCAGTCACGCCCAGCTGCTAGCGTAGATACCACTGAGAAGGTTCTCTTTTTGCTTATGCATGTGTGAGCCTAAGACTTCTGAATTTGTTTTATTCTGTATTTTCTGTATTTCTGTTTTGTATTTTTTTAATTTCCTCATTAGCAACACAAGCACATGAGGTGCCAAGGCCTCTGATCCCCTCTCTCTCTAGAGGTGCTCTCGGCCCAAGCTTTCTAACATTTGGTGTGTTTGATCGAGTGTCTCAGAGTTGCCTCTACGAGGTCTTTGGGAAAACATTTGCAGCCTTACGGTGAAGCCTCATTAAATCCTCATTAAATAGGACAAGGATTCAAGTGTTAAATTCATATAGGCTTTTAACATAAGCCATAAACTGTAGGAGGGGGTGGTCACTCAATCACTGCTTTAACTGACTCAGGCCTGTCGATCCCCACAAAGGGACATGCATTTTGTCCCAAGAGTGCCTCCCCCTTCCTCTGGTTCTCCAGATCAGCTTCAGATTTTGAGACCCAGCACAGCGCCAATTCCCCTGTGCCCTGTCCGGGATCTCCATTCATGTTGCCTCTGTGCCCAACAGCTGCCTCTTCCCCTGACCCCTGGCATGGGTGCCACAGTTACATCTGGCTCCCCTGCCCTTCCCTCCTCTGTCCCATCCCCTCGTCCCAGGCTTTGTAGGCTTGGGTCACCTTTGTGTATCTCGTGCTGCTCAGCATTCTGTTGGCACTTGATAAACATCCTTTTCTTCTTCTGCTGAGTCCCAACTCTGAGTGCAATGCCCAGCTTGTGGGTCGTGTGGCCTTGAGCCTGCCATCTGACCTGAGGCCTCAGCCTCTTGTCGCCAGGAAGATGGACATGAGCCCTGTCCCATCTGATCTTTCCTATCTGACCTTCTGAGTGTGAGGTAGCAGTGAACTAACGAATAATTGCTGAGCTTGGTGATGTGCCAATGTCATGGTTTGGCTGTTTTCATACATTTGGGGGGTTGGGGAAAAGCCCCTTGATTCAGTGTCACGGAAGCTCCATCTCTTTCTTTCTAGACCTCGGCCTCTTTGTAGGACATGTGGCTGTTTCACCAGTAGCTGAAGCACCATTTTTCTGGAAGTTAGCTCATGGGGTCCTTTGGCTTTGCCTGGAGAACAGTAAGGGGTTAGGAGGCAGGGGATCATGGGACAGTGCCTCGCTAGTGCTTCCTTAGATGGGGATGGGGACCAAGGAAGAATTTGGGAAGTCTGCACAGTTGGGACACTGCCCAGGGGGACAGGAGCCCACAGTGGGGGAAGAAGGGGAGCAGC
>NW_011905872.1:0-2441 GCF_000151845.1 Pteropus vampyrus
GACTCTGTTCTGTTTGTGTGGGATGTAAGTATCACAAGAAATATTGTACTAATATCTTGTCACTTCTCTTCTCCTGCTCTTCACCGTGCTGCCTACAAAAAGACATCCTATGAATGTGTCCTTGCAAAAATAGTGCTCTTCCCCTGTGTACATGAAATAGATGCAAAGACTGCACTAAGCTGACATGGACCGCATGGCCCACTATTGAAAAATGCTGTCCAGATGTGTGGTGCTCATATTCCTAGCCACTTCCATATGCTGTGGCCTACAACATCTTTTAAATAGAATGCTGTGTCGTTTTTCAAATATCTGCTTCATGCCTCATTTGAGACCTATAAAAGATGCATCTTTAGCCTTTAAGCTGGACGTAGTGCTCAAGACAGATAAGTGCCCAGAACTGCAGCCTCGGACGAGACGTGCAGGGTCAGAGGTACGCGTACAGGGTGCTGCGGGCTGAATAGGAGGAGCAGTCTGCCAGATCCACGTACAGTGGGTGTCAGGGACTTAGAAATATGTTATTTGATTGTTTATAAATACATATTGATGTAACTTATTGAAGAATGACATATCTGCAGAAGAGTGTACAAATCACAAGTAAATATAGCATAGCGAATTTCAGAAAGTAAACGCACCATGTAATCAGCACCTTGATTAGAAACAACATTTCCAGCTTCTGGAAGCCCCACTCATGCCCCTTCATCACTGCGACCCTCTTGCCCAAGAGTAAACACTGTGTTGACTTATATCACCATTATTACTTTTGCCTCTTTTTGATCTTTCTACTAATAGAATCAAGCATAGACTTGGTATGTCTGACTTTTTTCACCCAACATTTATTTGTGAGCTTCACCCATATACTTTGTTGCTGTTGTATGCTTATTGCTCATAATGTTCCATTATATGAGCATACCACTGTTTATCCATTCTGTTATTGTTTGACATTTGGATTATTTCAGTTTTTTTGCTGCTATGAATAGTGCTACTGTGAGTTTTCTTGTACATGTCTCGGTGGATATATGTATGCATTTCTGATGAGTATATTCTGAAGAGTGGACTTGCTTTGTCACATGGTATAGAGGATTAAGACGAGGACTATCAATATATATACATATGCATACACACATAATTTTGAGGGCATGTATTATAAACAAAGCTTTTAAACCACAGTTGTAGAAAAACAGAATATCTTGAAAGTACAAACAAGGTATAATTAAATTGAAACTTGATCAGTTTATCAGTTGGAGTTTAGTTAGGAGACAGAAACCATACCAGTAATTTGAATAGGGAAAATTGAATATAGAAAATTATTAAATGCTAATAGAAGTAAGAGTACTCTAAAGAATACAAGGATAACAATTGTAGAGAGTGTTCTAGGGCCGAAGGAGAATATCCAAGAAGGAATAAACTTGGAAGACCCTTCCCCCATATTCTCTCTCCACCCACAAGGCTGAGACTCTGAGCTCTGAGTTGGAGGGAGTGTGGCCGCAGCTCACTGGATGAGGGAGACCTTCACTTAGGGGCGTTGCAGGCCAGAACTGGTGTGCAGCCTACTGGTTGACCACAGCTGGTGAGTAGAAATGGGCTGGGTGCCAGTTAAACAGGCTGGAGGGTGAGCACTAGCAGGCCTCCTGTATGCTCCGGCAGCTATGCCATAGCAGCAGCTCTGAAAAGTTCACCAGAACTAGGATAGGAAGCTCCTTCCTCTGTTATACCTTGCACTGTCCCTTTATTACTTTCTGTTGACAAGCTAAACATTGTACCAGCTGGCAAAGGAAAAATGTCGATAGGATCCAGCCCCAGTTTCATAAACAGGACAAAGAAGAGTAGATTTGGGAGATAAAAGGCAATAAATAAATAACTAGCATAACTAGATAACACCAAACTTATCTTGTAGTTTATTGTTTTCTGCTATCTCTAATCTGCAGTTAAACTCATCTAATGAGTTCTTAATTTTAGATGATGTATTCTTTAATTCTACTTGATTCTTTTCCATTCTTTGGTAAATTTATGTTTTAATCTATAGTTTTCTCCACTTTGCTGCTCAGGCTAATTATATTTATTTTCAAGTCCTTATGAACTAGTTCTAATATCTGGAGTATCCTTGGATCTATTTGTTTTACCTGCTTTTTCTTTGGCTGTCAATCATGTGGTTCTGTATTTGTTTTAGTAGTTTAGAGTTAATGTCAGACATTCCAGTTAAAAAACTGTGGAGGCTCCAGATGATTCTCTCTTCTTCTACAGAGAGAGGATTCATTGTCCCTTCTCACAGGTAAATAGATTTTGACCGATCACCTTAATCCAGAGAGGGAGTGTTGCTGAGTTGGGACTGGTTTACAGCTTTAGTCGGGGTCTTTCTGCCTCCGGTTCACTGCTGTTCCTGAGGGTTTTTATCTGAGAGTCTGGAGTGGTCAGTGTTCTAGATACTTTTAAGCGCCTGGGAC
>NW_011905873.1:0-1411 GCF_000151845.1 Pteropus vampyrus
TTTATGTTATTTTTTACTACCTCATTTATTTCTCCTCTTCCCTCCGCTCTACCCCAACTCCCCACCCCCTCAGATACCCTGGTCTTTTTCTTTTTTTTTTTCAATTAGAGTTGACATTCAATATTATTTTATATTAGTTTTAGGTGTACAGTATAGTGGTTAGAAGTTTATGTAACTTACTAAATAATCCCCCCAATTAGTCTCGTACCCACCTGACATTATGCATAGTTATTACAGTATTATTGGCTATATTTCCTATGCCGTGCTTTACATCCCTGTGACTATTTTATAACCACCAATTTGTACTTCTTAATCCCATCACCTATTTCACCAAGTCCCCGAACCCCCTCCCATCTGGCAATCACCACTTTGTTCCCTATATCTATGAGTCTGTTTTCACCTTGTTTATTTTATTCTTTAGATTCCACATATAAATGAAATCATATATTCGTCTTTCTTCTGACTTATTTCATTTAGTATAATACACTCTAGGTTCAGCCATATCATTGCAAATAGTAAGATTTTATTTTTTATGGCTGAGTCTTCTACTGATGAGCACTTAGGTTGCTTCCATATCATGGCTATTTTAAATAACACTGCAGTGAACCTAGGGGTGAGTATATTTTTTCAAATTAGTGTTTTGGTTTTCTTCTGATAAATACCCAAAAATGTAATTGCTGGGTCAATAAAGTAGTTCTATTTTTAATTTTTTGAAGAACCTCCAAACTGTTTTCCGTAGTGGCTGTACCAATTTGCAAATCTACCAACAGTTCACGAGGGTTCCCTTTTCTACACATCTTCACCAACACTTGTTGTTTTTTGATTTATTGATGATAGCCATTCTGACAGGTGTGAGGTGACATCTCATTGTGGTTTTAATTTGCAATTCTCTGATGATTAGTGATGTGGAGTACCTTTTCATATGTCTATTGGATATCTATATGTCTTCTTTGGAGAAATGCCAATTCAGGTCCTCTGCCCATTTTTTTAATTGGATTTTTTTGTTTTTTGTTTTTGGTGTTGATTTATATGAGTAATTTTAAATTTTGGATACTAACCACTCATCAGATGTATTATTGACAAATATCTTCTCTCATTCAGTAGGTTGTCTTCTGTTGCTATGCAAAAATTCTTTAATTTGATGTAGTCTCTTTTGTTTATTTTTTCTTTTATTTCTTTTGCCTGAGAAGATATATCAGAAAAAATATTACTAAGAGCAGTGTTGTAGAGTAGGTCTTACATTTAAGTCTTTAATCTATTTTGAGTTTATTCTTGTATGTGGCATAAGAAGCTGCTCCAATTTCTTTCTCTCTCTCTTTTTTTTTTTTGCATATATCTGTCTAGTTTTTCCAACACCATTTATTAAATAGATTGTCTTTTCTCCATTGTATATCTTGCCTCCTTTGTCATA
>NW_011905874.1:0-2697 GCF_000151845.1 Pteropus vampyrus
CCTGTGATAACTTTTAAGATCTACCCTTAGCAAGTTTCCAATATGCACTACAGTATTATTAACTATAGTTATCATGCCATATATTACATCCCCAAGACTTATTTACTTTATAACTGGAAGTTTTGACTCCGTTCACGCATTTGGTCTACACCTCACTCCCTGCCTCTGGCAAAAACTAATCTGTTCTCTTTATCTATGAGCTAAGTTTTTAAAATTTTTTTAAGATTCTACGTATAAGTGAAATCATACAGTATTTGTTATTTTCTGTCTGACTGGTTTTACTTAGCAGAATGCCCTCAATGTCCATCCATGTTGCAAATGCCAGGATTTCACTTTGTTTTTTTAAAGGCTTAACAATGTTCCACATATGTACCATACCTTCTTTATCTATTCACCCAAGATTTGGAAACTTAATTTGTTTTCAAATCTTGGCTATTGTAAATAATGCTGCGATGAAGATGAGGAGGTGCACATATTTTTTTGAATTAGTGTTTTCATTTTCTTCAGATAAATACCCAGAAGTAGAATTGCTGGATCCCACAGTAGTTCTATTTTTAATTTTTTGAGGTACCACCATACTCTTTTTCATAGTGGCTGCAACAATTTACATTCCCGCCAAAGTGCACAAGGGTTCTCTTTCCTCCACATCATTGCCAACACTTGTTATTTCTAGTTTATTTGAGAATAGCCATTCTAACAGGTGTGAGGTGATGATATCTCATTATGATTTTGATTTACAGTTCCCTGATAAATAGTGATGTTGAGCATCTTTTCATGTATCCACTGGCCATCTGTATGTCTTTTTTGGAAAACTGTATATTAAGATACTCTGCTCGTTTTATAATCAGATTTTTTTTTTTTTTGCTACTGATTTGTATGAGTTCTTTATATATTTTGGATATTAACCCCTTATCAGATTTTTGATTTGCAATACTTTTTCCTATTTAGTAAGTTGCTTTTCCATCTTGTTGATGGTTTCCTTTGCTGTACAGAAGCTTTTTAGTTTGATATAGTCACATTTATTTTTGCTTTTGTTGCCCTTGCTTTTAGTGTCAAATCCAAAAAAATCACTGCCAAGATCAATGTCAAGGAGCTTACCACATGTTTTCTTCTAGGAGTTTTATGGTTTCAGGTCTTACATTCAAGTCTTTAATCCATTTTGAGTTGATTTTGTGTATGGTGTAAAATAGTAATCCAGTTTCATTCTTTTGCATGTCACTGTCCAGTTTTCTCAACACCATTTATCAAAGAGACTGACCTTTCCCCATTGTATTTTCTTGGCTTCGTTGTTGTAAATTAATTGACCATATGAATGGGTTTATTTCGGGCTCTCTATTCTGTTACATTGACCTATGTGTCTATTTTTATGCCAATTCCATATTGTTTTGATTACTAAAACTTTATAATATAGTTTTAAATCAGGTAGCATGATGCCTCCAGCTTTATTCTTCTTTCTCAAGATTGCTTTACTATTCAGGGTCTTTTGTGATTCCATACATATTTTAGGATTGCTTGATGTATTTCTGTGAAATACGCCGTTGGAATTTTTATTGGGATTACAATATGACTTTCACTTTGCTATGGCTATGAAACCTCTAAATATTCATGACATATTTTTCAAAAGCCTTCTGGACTATGTCTAAATAAAATGTTTTACTTATTATAGAGTTCCTGATGGCAAAAGGCTAGTGCTGACCAAAATACCCTGATCACTGCTCCTAGTGGATGGTTGTTGTTTCAGGTTATCCTTGCAACAATGTGACTGCCCAAGCTATAGCTCTACAAATTCCACCTGATAGGTTGTCAAGGCATTCAATTTATAGTGTTTACTATACATGTAAATATAGTGTTTACATATAGTGTTTACTAAACTTACTTATATGAGGTCGGATTCCATACAATGTCTCATTTTATCAAACTAAAAGGAGATCTGAGAAAATCTAAGTATTGGGTCATGATGAATTTACCAACTTTTGCATTTTTACATCAGACTTGCGTATCACTAACAGTGCTATCTGGAATATATGGAATGCAGTCTCCACTTTTAACCACTTTCCTGAGAAATCCTATATTTTTATCTATTAGTTTGTGTGCTTTCAGACTGGGTAGTCAATTTTCCTGGTACAAAAAGAGTATAGGTATGTCTGAATGTCCTAATAAAAACCAAACCCTTTTATATAATTGCACAAACGAAAGAATATTATGAAAGTCTCCCCAACAGCAAGGTAAGAATCACTACCCATCTTTAACATAAAGTAAACTGGAAAATCCAAAAAGGATATGTCAATATTAAGTCATCTCTTGGTGATGGAATGATAGGTGATTTTTAATTCCTTCTTTATGCATATCGGAATTTTATTTTTCTATAGTGCAGTATACTATTTAAATATTGTAAAGTGAAAAAAAAAAACATAGAGAAAAACCTATGGAATTCTAGAGGTATTTTTATGATAATGCAAGATGAAATAAAATAAATGTTTAGAATAATACCTGATCCTTTTGAATTCTCATTTCATCAACTTCACTTTCAGCATACTGAGGGTCTTTTGCGGGGTCCTTGATATCTTTTAGTGTGTTGACAGTCTGAAATTACAAGTCTTCAAATCATTTCATGTCCATAACCCAAAATCTTCAGCGTCGACCATCTATCTCTCAAACCAACTTCCTGTTCTTTAGCCAGCCATGAAAGCTCTCTAC
>NW_011905875.1:0-1483 GCF_000151845.1 Pteropus vampyrus
GAGTGGCTACCGCAGGCCACCAGACTTCCAGAGGCACTAGGCTCTTTTGAGTCCCTTTACCCCTACTCCACTCCATAGACTAGACAGGCTGCAGCAAGCAGAAGCAGTCGGGTTCTTTGACATAAAAACAGCAAAACATCAAAAAGGAGCCAGAGAGAGTCTGTCTCTGTACTGTCCTAGCCACATACGAGCCTTCCTTACACTTGTAACTGTGTACCTTGCACCAAGCAGAAAATAAACAAGCAGCCGGCAGGAAAAAACAAACAAACAAACAAACAAACAAACAAAACAGTGTTTACCCGAGAGACCAGTCAAGATGGCATAGAAGGTAAGGGATGGGCATACCTCCTCTCATGACCACACCAGAATTATAAAAAAGCTACAGAGCAACCAGCATGAGGAGTTGCCTGGGGTCTGGCTGAATAGAATCTCTACAACAAGAAACAAAAATAAGAGGTCACCTCAAACAGGTAGGAGGGGCAGAGACCCGAAACAGCGGGTCCCACGACCGAGTGTGGCAATCAAAAATAGGTATGGCTATCTTGGCTGCAGAGCCCCCTCCCCTTCCTAAGAAGCAAGGGGTTCTGACCCCACATTGGACTCCCCAGCCCAGGGTTCCAGTGCAGAGAGAGAAGTCTCTGCAGCCTCTGGTTGTGAAAACCAGCAGAGGTTGCGGCTGAGTGAGACAGAGGGCAGCGGAAGTCACAGACATTCCTCTTAAAAGGGCCTGCACCCGAATTTACTCGCTGACGGACTCACTGTTCTGAGCTCCAGTGCTGGGGCAGTTGCTTGAGGAGTGCCAGGGACATATGAGGAGACACTGAGTTGTCAGGCTTCAGAGTTGGGGCTGGAGAGATTGCTTTCTCCTGGACAGAAGTACTGGCAGTGTCCATTGTTCCTTTGTTGAGCGATCTCCCACCTCCCAGTGTGTGGACTCAGGCAGCCGCCATAGTAAGTTGCCGTGAACCTGGATAACCCAGGCTCAACAAAGTTGATTCCCCAAGACTCTGCTTCTCCCAACTTGTGGGTCCATCCAAACTGTTTTGAATGGTTTATTCCATACAAATGGCCTGTTTTGGCTCTTACCACAGACTTCCCTAAAATCTCTCAGAAGCTCACGAAACCCAAAGAAGCAGCATCTGGCCTCACTGTGCCCTTTACCTCATGCTGAGCAGCCCCAAGCTCCACAGTAGCATCAGCTGACCTCAGTTTCTGGCTTGGCCTCTTAAAGCACCTATAAGCCCAGCACAGGTGGCAGCCATCTATAGATTGCTTGGTGACTCTTACTAGGTGGCCCTGCAGGTGCACAAGCTGTGGCTGAACTTGACCTGCAGCTGGACTCCTTCCAGGACTGTGCCACTGGGCCCACAGGACACCTACTACATAGAGCCACTCTACTAAGGCTGGGACACTTAGGAGCCCTATCCAGCATGTAAAAAAATACACAGGGAGGCAGGAAAAATGGGGAGACAAAGGAGCACAT
>NW_011905876.1:0-1913 GCF_000151845.1 Pteropus vampyrus
GTGGCCAGGCCATTGGCTGTCTGTCACTGGGTCGGCTGTGGGAGTAATTAGCAAGACTGGAAATAGAGAGCGAGCACACACTGTCATTGGGTAGGGATGGGGAGGGAAGAGAGTGGTCAAAATGATTCTGTAGCTTCCAGATTGGAAAAGTGGGTGTAAGGCAATTAATAAAACCTATGGGGGGCACTTTCTTTACCACATTAGAAGTCATGAGTCTCCCACAATAGGCAAGGTTTCCTTGAGATACGGTGCCTGATCCTTCCATGCAGCTGTTAAGCCCTTGGGTGGACGGTGGTAGAAAAGCTTCCAGATTGTTTGGCCTATGACAGATGCCAATGATTTTCCAGCATACGCGTGTCCCTCTGTTAAGCTATTTGATCTCAGGTGAGGTCTGAGAAGCGCAGAAAGGAGGGGGAAGAGAGAGGAAGCAAAAAGTAAAAAGGCAGAGAAAGAAGAGACAAAGAAAAAAGCACTCGTGATGATGACGTCATCGGTGTGTTGTAAAACTGAGCTTTAAATCTGCGAGAGTCATTTCTGTTCTCTCTCAATGGGGAGAAACACGCTGAGCTCTTGGGGTCGGTGACTAACATGTCTACCAGATGGATGCTGGGGTTGGCTGCTGGAGAAGAGTGTGTTCCATCACGGGGTTTAAGACGCAACGATGCACTATTAAACCTGTCTGTAACACAATAAGCAAGATGACATCATGTCCCTGGGTGTATGTGACTTCATCAAGAATGCGTGCCCTGCTGTGTAGAAAAAGGGGAACCCCAGGATACAGACGATGAGCTAGTGCCTTATACACAGCTGCCCTCCCCCCATGCTGCTTCTCTCTCTTCTCGCAAACCCAAAACGTTCTTTAAAAGAGGAAAAGAGAAAAACCCCATATTTTATGGAGTCCTGCATCAAAAAGATGTGATAAAAAAATGTTGAGAAATGAGCATCTGAAATGAAGGAAAAATGGATCTAGCCTCAGGAGACTGCGATTTTTAGTCTGGCATCTCAGTCCTGGCCTGTCGGGGAATACAAAGCACTGAGTATTTAGAACGGTAGGTAGGACCTTCATGTAGGGAGCTGGTTATGTTGGTGACAGTCTAATGAGATGATGAGGCAACCTAGAAATTAGCACGGGCGAGAAGGTGCTGCCACCTCTGAGCTGGATGCGGGGAGCGTGGGGAGCCCATCAAAACGGCAGAAGAACTGCTACTGCTGGAGAGATGCCACCGGAGGCAGAGACAGAGTTTCCGTGACCTGCCCGCCCTTCCTTGCATCCTCCAGACTGCTACCGGTGTTTGTTTCTTGAGGGCTGAGTCCAGAAGGCAACTGGTCGACTTAGAGGCCTGGGAAACCCAGCCTGCAGGGTGGGCAGTTTTTCTGCAAAGCAAAACAGAGCAGGGGAGGACGAGGAATAAATCTGAAGACGACGAGGTCTGAACCAGCACGTCTGGAGAGACAAACGCGGCCTGCAGGGAAGGGCGTCACATCTGCGGCATCGTCACCGATCCGTGCACAGCGAGGATGTGATGACCCATCGGATCCGAGATGGCATGTGGAAGGCTGAGGGGTTGACCAGCTGAACACCGCAAGGTGGCCGCCTCTGTCACCTTCACAGCCAGAACTGCAAAAGGGATTTCAGCAACGGGCCTAATCACCCAGTGCGATTCACTCTCCTTTAACTCGTCTTCACTGACAAAGTAAAAAATGGACGACAGTAATGGAAAACGTTATTTTGGTCGGAAAATTAAAATCTGTGTCTTACAGGTGTCGTTACTGCTGTTGATGTTGTTATTCCCAATAATACCAATATCCAATACACATGCGTTTATTTATAATTCGATAACGCACCGCTGAGTAATCATATTGTTGTCACAGGTCGATCCCATTTCCAGACACTCCTACGGCAAGAGCGAAGC
>NW_011905877.1:0-1675 GCF_000151845.1 Pteropus vampyrus
GGGGCGGGCGTGGGGCGGCCGGGGCGCGCAGGGCGAGGCATGCAGCTGCCGGGCTTCTCAGGCGCAAGACCGAGGAGGAGCGGCAGAGGAAGGAGGACGAGCGGGCCCGCAGGGAGTTCATCAGGCAGGAGCACATGCGGCGCAAGCAGCTGAAGCTCATGGAGGACATGGACACCGTGCTCAAGCCCCGTCCTCAGGCAGCGAAGCAGAAGAAGCAGCGCCCCAAGTCCATTCACAGAGACCACGTCGAGTCCCCCAAAACTCCAGTCAGAGGTCCCCCAGGTAGCCCCGCGCTCGGGAGCGGTCTGTGCACGGGAACAGCCGCCGCGTGGCTGTGCCTCGGCGTGCTCGTGGGACACGCCCACGAGGTCCCCCGCGCCCCGCGCAGGCCGCCTCGCCCTGTGACGGCCGTCATGACCGTCGTGACGTGCGCGTGTTGCCTGTCGCGCTGGCATTCGGCAGAGCAGACGTGGGGGCCACACGCCCACCGTCAACACGAGTACAAAGTAACGGAGCACCGGGAAATCTCAGAGAATTCCCACGCAGTTATTCTAACACTAAGGAAGAATAACATCCCTCTGCCTTTTCTAGCCAGTGAAATATTTTGATACTCGGTGTTGACTAAAATTAATAAGTTAATTTTTCACCTAGGAATGAGATATTCCTAAAAACATTTTATTCCTTTTCTTAATTTTCTTTTTGTTACCTTTATTTTCTCATAATCACGATATCGTGTCTCATAGTACCACTTTCCTTTTGGGATAAATCCTGACAGCAATTAATTTTATCGCTATTTCTTAAGTAGGTTCACAGCTAATTTTAAATAAATCGCGCCTGTTTTCGTGCACGTTATATGTTTAGACTGACAGTGAAGAAAGTACGGAAAGCTGCTCAGTTTCCGTGCGCCGGCGTTATCTAGCGAGCAGACTCTTCAGTTGCCCCTTTTAAGTTTTCGGTTTTGTTTTCACCAGTTTTCCGTGTTTTTCAGCCTCCAGCCTTTCTCTGGCGTCGCTGGACACGGGAGATAACGAGAGTGTGCGTTCCGGCAAGAGGACACCCAGGTGCGCCCACCACGTCCCCTGCCCCTGCCCGTGCACTGCAGTGCATCGATCCTGACCTCAGCATCGATCCTGACCTCAGCGTTTTATACGTGTTGCTGATTCGAACAGTCTGGTTTCTATGCGACACACGCGTGTGTGTGTGTATATAAAGAGATCTACTGATCTTCGCTGTTTATCTTTTAGAAATTTAGAATCACTGACCTTGATGAGATACTTTTCATTAACTATGAAATGTTAACAGTAATTGGCTAATATGGTCGTAATAAAATCATAGTCTGTACAAATAGAAAGTACGTCATCTGCGTAGCGCCAGCCTCTCTGGTTTTTTTCCCACCAAATTGAAAGCCTTTTTCCCCATTAGATCAATTCCAGAGTCGGTCGTCTGTGACCTGGGAACGCACTCTTCTGCACTCTCTGCTTCTAGAATGCAGATTAGAAACTAAAAGTCAGCATTTCGTTACCTTTTGCTGTAACGCCCGCATGACGAAGGGCGTCTCCAGTGACGGTCGTCATCCGAGTTCCGATCTCGAATTACCGTCCCTCGGTGCTTGGCGCCGGTTCACGCCTGTGCTTCTGGAGCACCTGCTGCCTCCCGGGCGCTCGGAGGCACCGCC
>NW_011905878.1:0-2056 GCF_000151845.1 Pteropus vampyrus
ATCTGCTGACATCATAATTTAGTGTTTTAACGTGTGATCTGGTCGGATGCAAGTTCAGGTCATACACCTTTCTCAAGAACTGTATGTTTGACATCGTCCTAGGTCTCTTCTGTCAAATGGAAAAATCGAGGCAGGGAATGGTGCTGTTAGCTGTTTTTAATATGACGTCTACCTTAAGGGGCATTTAAAAATCCTAAATCTCACCAAAAGAATCACCAGCGATTTTCAGCATCCCCCTCTTCATCACTGGGAAAGTACAAACATGAAAGCTTCACTCCAGGATGAGAGTCAAAATCAGCCAAATCAAGAAAAAAATATTCTTAGTGCACAGAAGAAAAAGGAGGTGATGATGTAGCAGACCTATGATAAAAAGAATGAAAGACAACGCTGGCAATATGATTAATACACGGTATAATGTTCATTGCTATTACTTGAGGGGAAAAAAATTGACGAGCTGGAGCTCTGAACACCTCACCTCTGCTTGACCCTCCCCAGCCCCTGCATCGCCTCCATGCAGGAGTCCAGAGAATCCCAAATCTAGTTTAACTCTCTCATTCAGAGACGAGGGAATTGAGCACAGAAGATGAAGTGATAGATGAGGTCACAGAACCCATTAATGGGGCAAGTTGTCTCCACGACCCTCGTCTTTAACTCCATCTTGTCCGCTGAGGGGTTTTGCTTGCCTTCAGTTTTCTTCACTTCTCTGCTCCCGCAATTTAAGACAGCTCAACCCAGACCTCTCCTTAGAGCTCCCAGACTTCTCAGCACAGCTAATGGAATGTCTTCAAGACGACTCAACCTCAGGTTGCAAACTGTATCTGTAATCTCGCCCAAGACCTGGTTCATGGCTGGTGCTCAGAGGCGTATGAGTCACACAGCTATCCAGGCAGGTACTCAGCTGGAAAGCTACATATCCTCCCCAATCCCTCATTTTCCCTCTTAATTTCATCCACACTATCACCAGCTCCTGTCGATTTCACCTCCTAAACGTCGACAGACTCCCCGCTTTCCTCCACCTTCCCTTGCTGTCATCTTGTTCTACTCAGAACTCTGTCTGACCTCCCAGCTCATCTTCCTGCTTCAGTTCGTGCTCTCAGTCTATTTTCTACACAGGAGTGAAAACACTTCGAAAGCCATAAATCAGATCCTGTGACTTTGCTATTTAAAGCCTCCCCTTTACTGTTTAAATAAAAGCCAATTACCTTCACCTACAAGACCCCATCTGACCTAACCCTGACGACCTCTCCAGCCATATCATCTCTCTCTCCTTGTGATGCACGTTGCTGCAGCCACCGTGGTCCTCTTTCTCTTCTCAGACAAGCCAAGCTTATGTTGGCCCGAGGACATTTGCACAAGCTACTCCTCTCCCTGCCCAGACATTTTTGCTATTCGCAGGGCGGGATGCTGCTTGTCATTCAAGTCTTAGCTCCGATATTACCTCCTCAGTGAAACTGTCCCAGGCCCCCCAATTTAAAATCATTCCAAAGTCACTCTCTGCCGTATCTCCCCGATAGGTTGAACTGTATAAAATTGCCAATATTCAACCATTTTTGACCTATTAAAATATCTCAGCTTCACATGGCTTAATTAATAGCCTCATCGTAGCACTTTTCAGTACCTGCTATTTTTATAAGTACTTATTTATTATCTCTCTCCCCTCATTAGAATATATGGTTTTTTTGGTTATCCGATATATACCCAGTACCTAAAATATTTCCTGGCACATAACGATGAATGAATGAATGAATGAATGAATGAATGAAATGGTCACTTTACACTCCTGAGGCCAGAAGCGTTATCTATTTTGTTCACACTCTGACACTAGTATTTACTGGTGGTGGCGTATTATGTGGAATGAATGAATGAATGAATGAATGAATGAATGAATGAGTGACTCATTCCCAATTCCCAGCTTAGTAACCTGTCTCCAGTTCCTCATTTCTGTTCTAATCAGCAAAGAATCTGGATTCGATAACATGGAGACTTTTTCAATTCTCTGAGAATATGATAGACACCTATTATTCAAGCAGATTTCATTTTTTCTGTATAAGAGAAT
>NW_011905879.1:0-1486 GCF_000151845.1 Pteropus vampyrus
ATGCCCTTAAACCTACAATGAAATGCTTATGTGTCAATGTGATTATTAGGCCTATGACTGGGATGTCAGGGGCTGATATTATATGTTCAATTTAATGGATTCAATTTATATGGATAAGAAAAGGGGCTATCTCTTCAAGATTTTACTACACATAGTAAAATGTAAAAACCTAGATCAAGTTCTTATGTAAAGACTGCTTTTCTGCATGCTGAGAATTTCTCAAACCAATTCTTTTCTATTGCTACCTTAAAGACGCATTTATCAACTTCTAAGGTTTAAAGTGTTAAACAAAGTCTATCTTAATATCCCATTTTATTTATTTTTACTTTATATAGACTGTCAATTGTGTTCTAACTACATAAGATTTATGTGCTCAAAGATGGCCACAACCATACTAGCCAGGTGTGCTGAGATTAGGATAGCTCTTACAAGTTCAACTAATAGCCCCATATTGCTAGGATCTAACCTAAAAGATGAACTTTAAAATTCCAGTCCTCATTTTTAATATATATCTCATTGAGATTTTGTTTCTGACAAATGAAGATAGAATAAGTAATATTTTTTATTATTCCAGATTGTTCAAGTCTTTCCAAACCTTCAAGTTTTAGAAAAACAGCAAAACACAAGAGACATACTATACACATAAATCTCTATGCAATTCTTGACTCTGCTACTGAAATAAATAACATATTTCAAAGAGGAACAGGAACAATTTGGCAGGTTTAGAATGACTCCTGTTTTATGTCTATTCTGACACAAACTTCTTGGTTCACGTTATTTCTGACACCAGTTAAATTATTACTCCCTGGTTACATTAAAAGGTTCCTTGAGCATCTAATGAATCTTAAATAATAAATGTGTTTCCTAGACTATTCACCACTGGAAGTTCTGAATTCCATTATAAATAAATCCATGACTGTTTGGTAATAATATTTTGCTATGAGAGTGATTTGTGAAAGATTTGCAAGCAGCCCAAGAATTCAGGTACCAAAATCACAAATAAAGAGCCCTCCAGAGTCCTCATTAATAGGATGACTATAAATGATTTAAAATTGTAGTGAGGCAGATGCTTCTATGGAAAGGTAACTTCCATGAGCATTATTGGTTTAAATAATGAGAATCCACACCTTTGAAGGAAAATCCTAATAAACTATTCCATTAGAAAAAAAAGTTGGGGGAGAGGATGTATTCTGTACAAGGCTAATCACCACTGTGAATTCCCTTATATTCTCAGAGCAGCAAGAGACCACATTTTCATTGAAATATAAATCCTTACTACAGAGAGACTTTAGAAAACTGGTTAGTGAAAAAAAAAATACTTATTATAGTATTTGTTATAATTATGAATGCTAATTATTATATAGCTGTATTAATTATGGTTCCATTATAACTTCTAGGTTTCTCTTGTGATTTCTAAAATTATCTCAAAAAATGTATAGGCTCAATTTTAAGGGTTTTTTCACAAAATTGTTTTAGAGTAATTGGC
>NW_011905880.1:0-2031 GCF_000151845.1 Pteropus vampyrus
TTTTTTGACCACTGTCTAATTGAATTGTTTTGCTGTTGTTCTTTACTGTTAAATTTGAATGTTTTTACATATCCTAGATACTAGTCCTTTGTCAAATGTGTACTTTACAAATATTTTCCTCCAGTCTGTATCTTATCTTTTCAACCTCTTTAACGAGATCTTTCCCAGAGCAAAAGTGTTTAATTTTGATTAAATCCAATTTATCGTTTTTTTGATAGTTTTGATCCTTTTGATGTCAAGTTTAAGAACTCCTTGTGTAGGTCTAGATTTTCTCTTATTTTTAAAAAGAATTGTAATAAGTTTACATTTTATATTTAGGTCCATGATCTATTTTGAGTTAATTTTTATATAAGGTGTGGAATTTAGGTCAAGATTTGGGCGGGGAGGGGCTATGAGTATCTAATAGCTCCAGCACCATTTGTTGAAAAGGATATTCCGACCTCCACTGAATGGATTTGCACCTTTGTCAAAAATCAGTTGGGCATATTTGTACTGATCTATTTCTGGGTTCTTTATTCTATTCCATTGATCTGTATGTCTATCCCTCCACCAACACCACACATTCTGATCACTGTAGCTATACAATAAGTTCTACAATTGGGTAGACTGATTTCTCCAGCTTTATTCTTTTTCAAAATTCTTTAGCTATTCTAGTTCTTTTGCCTTTCCTAGTAAGTTTTGGAACAATCTTGTCTGTACCTACAAAAAAATTTCACTGAGATTTTAATAAGAACTGCATTAAATCTGCATACCAACCTGAGGAGAACTGATATCTTACCACAAACATGGTATATTTCTCCATTTATTTCGATCTTTAATTTCTTTCGTTGGCATTTTATGGTTTTCAGCCTGCAAGTCCTGTAGATGTTTTGTTAGATGTATAATGAAGTATCTTACTTTTTTCTGTGTAAATGGTATTGTATTTTTACTTTTGCCCAACTGTTCATTGCTAACTCATAGGAGTATCATTGATTTTTGTATTTTTATCTTGTATTCTGAGACAATACTGAATTTATTAGGTGTAGGCATTTTTCATGTAGATTTCTTGGATTTTTCTGGATAGACAACCATGTGATCTGCAAATAGGTATAGTTTATTTCTTCCTTTCCAATCCGTATGCGACTTTTGTTTACTTTTCATGCCTTATTGCACTATCAAGAACTTCTTCTTATGGAGAAAGCATTCAATCTTTCACCATTAAGCATAATGTTAGCTGTAGGTGTTTAGGTAAATGTTCTTTATCAAGTTGAGGAAGTTCCCCTTTTTCCTAGTTTCCTGAGAGTTTTTATTTAATGAGAAGGAATGTTGAATTTCATCAAATATTTTTTTTTCATTGCTTGATATGATCATATAATTTTCCCTTTATGTCCCTTTATCCTCCCTAACTAATAATATGATTGCCTTAAATATTTCCTCTGCATTCATTTAAAACTAGTTCAGACCATGTTATAATTCGTGCTTCAATCATCAGGTTTGATCTAGAAAACTCAAGAGAAAAAGTGAAATTTTCTTTCTTCCTTCCTAATGTTCCGAGAGTCCTTAAAAATTTTTTTTTTCTCCTGTTCGGAGAACTTCCTTTAGCCATTCTTTTAGGGGAAGTCTGCTGGCAACACATTTCCTTAGTTTTCCTTCATCTGATGTCTTGATTTCCCCTTCCTCTTGCTGGAGGATAGTTTGGTTAGAAATGGAATTCTGAATTGACAGCTCTTCTCGTTTAGCGCTTGAAACATGCTGTGCCACTTCCTTCCACCCTCCGTTGCTTCTGATGCAAAATCCACTGCCATTTAAATTGGTTTTCCCTATAGTTAAGACATTATTTCTCTCCTGCTGCTTTCAATATTTTTTTCTTCAAATTTAGTTTTTAAAAGTTTGACTCCGATGTGTCATGGTGTGGATTTCTTTGAGTTAATCCTGTTTGGAGATTCAGTTGGTTTCTTTATAGCTTTATGTCTTTTACAGAATTTGAGAGGTTTTCATCTATTATTTCTTTTAGGGCTTTTTACCCCCACTCTCTTTCTCCTTTCCTTCTGA
>NW_011905881.1:0-2121 GCF_000151845.1 Pteropus vampyrus
GCACAGATGCTGAGGACAGCTGTGGCCTTAGAAAGATAGGGAGAGGCTTAGGACAGATGTGGCTGAGGGGTTCTAAGGAGGCAATTCGGTGATGTGTTATGCTGATCATTTTTACCTAGGAGGAAGGTGCTGCCTATGTCACTCAGAAGAGGGGCTTGTGTAAATTTTGTGGTTGCTCAGAGTCCTTATGTCTGACCCACTAGTTATGGACAGGTCATTCTGGTTCTTATTATATTTTAACAAAAGTTATTAGGTTCAGTTGAGAATATTATAGCCTAGCCCCAGGGCTATATTTTACTTTCTCATTACTCGATTAAGTCAGAAAAATTCAGATAGAAAAGAAAGGAAGAGAAGAGCAAAGAAAGAAATCAGAATAAAAGGGGTGAAGAGGAAAGAAGAGTGGATAGTTTGAACATTCTGCCTCAGAAAAGTACAATATTATTTTCTTCCAGTACTAGGGCCTCAAGAGAATAGAATTTCCATGATGGACACTGAACAGTCCTAAAATAATAAAATATTTCTAGTTACATTGAATATCTGTCTCAAGTAATTAATATTTTGAGATGTCGAGAAGTACAGATATTTTCCAAAATTGTGTTATAAAAATAAAAACTTTACTTTTGGGAATTGTCATTGTCTATAACAATCTTAGTAGACTATTTAGAAAAAAACATATTATCAGTCTTTAAAACTAACGATATTAAGTACCAAAAAATGAAAATTCATTGAACAAAATGTAAAGTTAAAAAAATGTTACGTTAAGTGTATGTGTGTGTGTTTTTACCTACTCAAGCATTGTATAAAAATGGAATGAGACTGATGGGAAATGTTCTTAAATATTAACCTTAATTTTTGTATGAGGAAACTGTGTTTGTTTTCATTTTATGTCATTTTTACATTTTCTGTATTTTCCAAATTTGATACAGTGTGCTCCAGCTATTGCTATATTATTTTTAAAAACCAGTATTAATCCCTCCTAAAGCAGTCACTATCTCTTGAATCCCAAGGTTAAAAAAAAAAAACAACAACAACTTTGTTTTTAAAGTGACGGAGCTAGGAATGGTCACGTGGTTGAATTGTTGACTAGCTACCAAATGTGCCTGACTCTAGCATCTCTTACAGACTCACCTCTCTCTCTCTTTCTCTATATCTACCTACCTACTTATCTAGTATATAGTTATATTTCATGGGAGAACTTGCAGAAAGCACTTCAGAATACCTCCTTGAATCTGTAAGAGATGTCATTTGCCTATATAATAAAAAACTGTTTTAAGTAAAATTTGTTTTTCTAATTTAAAAATAAAATTCCTGCATTTATATCCAATTTTTAATATCTATCTTTTATAATTCTTAGCCTTCGTTTTTCTTTAGTATTCTTTCAACTCTTTCTGCTTTTGATGAAAGGATGCCCTGTTTCCCAGGCAACACTACTGTCAAAGAATGATGGAGAACAGAGAGTAGATTTGTATTTGATTTGTGCTACCAGGAAGATAGTCCTTGTACCACACCCATCCAGCCTTTTGAAAGGCCTCAATCTGGGACAGGGTGATGGTTGCAGGACTGGCTTTGAAATAATAATAGCTAAAAGTTATTATTACTGAACATCCATACTGTGCTAAGTATTTATATGTATCATATCACTGAATTCTCACCATAACTCATACTAGTGTCATTTTAAAGATGAGGATCCCGAGACTTTGGGAAAACAATCTGCCATCAGCTGGCACATTACAGAGACAATCCAGAATGAGCCTGGGGGCTGAGTCCTCTCACTCACCTGCCCACCTGCTTAAGTCAAATAATTTATTCTATTAACCACAACTATAGCAGTAGAGACTGTTTGGAAACGGGTAGAATTGTATCTTTTCTTATATAAAGGGAACTCCAAAGGTGCGACACAAACTCATTTTTCCTTCTTTTTTGTTGCTCTCACTTCTCTATTTCCACAACCCCCTCGGCTTGAGTTTTATTCCCAGCTCCATTAACATGCATAATCTAGATTATACATTTTGAGTATAGTCTTTTCAATGCCATTTAATGCCATTTAATGAGATTTAATTTATCCTTTACAATTTGGTACATGGTTTTGATACTTAATACAAGGTTTACAATGAAAAAAAA
>NW_011905882.1:0-1540 GCF_000151845.1 Pteropus vampyrus
GTAGCAACTTTTCTGATTCAAAATGGAAGGAGATTTTATTGACTTATTTTTCTCACAGTATCTTGTAGAAATTTATCAGATTCAACAGAACAGTGTGTCATACATTCATATGTATAGCTTATAAAGCATATAGAGTGCTAAGTAATTAAGTTTCTTATTAGACTGAACCAAAAAGGACATGATAAACATACTGTGATAGAAAGTAATTCTTAGAGAGTCTAGCTCACCCACTACCAGAATTTGCTCAATGAATCATGACAACAAAATGTGCAAACCAGACAAATGATGACTGCATTCTAAGTGGCAAGATGTTTAGCATATTAACTCTGTTTGTTGCATAATACGTAAAATTGAATTTAAGCTTTGTTGATAACTTCTGACAATAGCTTACATTGCTGTCAAATGAAATATTTGACAAATAGAACTTTGATGGAGATTATACCAGAGAGCATAAGAGAAAGTGGTCATCAACTGAATGGATCAAGCAGTGTAAAAGAATGAGATGAGAAAAGCCTCTCTATCCAGCAATGAAATCCTAGGTCCATCTTTCATCTCTTGCCTCTTCCTTTTGCAACATGTACAAAGATGTCTATTCTATCACTACAAATTTAACTTTCTCTCAATTTTTAAATATTTATTTACCTATAATAAATTTATTTACCTGGATAAAATGTATAAATTCCAGGAAACATATAAACAACCAAGACTGAATCATAAAGAAACAAAATCTGAAAGGACCAATTACTAAAAAAAGATGAAATCAGTAATCAAAAGCTTCCCAACAATGAAAAGTCCAGGACCAGATGGCTTTACTGGTAAATTCTACCAAACATTTAAAGAAGATTTAATATAAATCATTCTAAAACTTCTAAAAAATAGGAGAGATATTTCCAAATTTATTTCATGAGGCCAGTATTTACCCTGACACCAAAGTCAGATAAAGATACCAAGAGAAAACAAAACAAACAAAAAATCTCCAAGCTAATATCTCTGCTCCCTGCTGAACATAAAAGCAAGAATTCTCAACAAAATATTAGCAAATCAAATTCAACATTAAAAGAATCATACACATTAGTCTACAGCCACATTACCCTGAACAAGCCCAATCCCATCTGATCTCGGAAGCTAAGCAGGGTCGGGCCTGGTTAGTACTTGGATGGGAGACCACCTAAGAAGACCGGGTGCTGTAGGTTTAAAAAAAAGAAAAAAAAAAGAAAAAAAGAAAAAAGGAAAAAGAATCATGCACCATGATTAAACAGGACGGATTCTTGGGATGCAAGTATGATTCAATATAATCATCTCAATAGATGCCGAAAAAGCCTTAGACAAAATTCAATACCCTTTCATGATAAAAACACTAAAAAAAAAGTGTAGAAGGAATGTACTTTAACAAAATAAAGGTCATATATGACAAACCAACCATTAAGATCATATTCAATGGTAAAAGCTATAAGCTTTTTCCTCTGGGATCCCAATTAAGGATGTCCACTCATGCCATTTTTATTCAACATAGTACTAGAAGTATTAGCCAGAAAAATTA
>NW_011905883.1:0-2824 GCF_000151845.1 Pteropus vampyrus
AGATGTGTAACGTATGTGTAACCCTGTGTATGCACACGCGCACACACTCATACACACACGAACACACGGCTTCAGCTACTCTGGCGTAATTCACCGGTGGTTGGCAGGCCAGCTCTGGGAGGTGACTTGCCACTCGCCCGTGGCTTCCCGGTCCCCAGAAGGGGCGGCAGCTCTCTCACAGAGGAGCAGAGGTTAAAGCACGCGCCGCCCTCCCAGCTGGGCTGCGTGCCACACAATGGGGTCATTCAGCCGCTCTGCCTGCTCCGCTCCCTCCCCGTGAGCCCGCCCGCCCCCCTGCCTCCTGCCACCCCCCCCACCCCCCACTCCCGCTGCCGTGGGGGGCCGTGTCACACCCTCCCCACCTCCCCGCTCCCACGCTTCCTCTGGCCCTCCGCCACACACGCCTACTTCCCCGGAGTCTTGATTTGGGGGACAGTAGGAGCTAGCCTAAAGGGGGAGACACTTTCCCGGCCGTGGCCCTCTGCTGTCGCCTCGGGTCTCCGCACTGGTGGCATCCACGGGGTTCGTCGCGCGTATTCCCCAAACGCATCGCCATCTTTCCACAAGGCGCATGCTTGGTGTGTCACCACGCCTCCGTGCCAGGACCCCGGACTGTCTTCCTGCATTCCTGGGATGTGACACCACCTCGCTGCAGCCTGCTGTGCTCGGCCAGATGTGTGTGGAGCTGGACAGACACTGCAGGCAGAGCCAGAGGCTGGCGGGGCAAGGGGTCCGCCTGAATCCACCAGCAGGAGCTCGTGTTAGGGCCCAGCCCCCTGGGCATTGTCTCTAGAGCCCTGGATGACCGCCCAGCCTCCTGCTCTGCAGAAGGGAGGCCTCACTAGGTCTGAGGTCGGTCCTTCCTGCCAGCCAGGCTCAACCAATGGTTTCCTGGGGCTCGTGAGGTGCAGCAGAGGGTAAAAGCCTCAAGGCCCGGGCTGCAGGTGACTGCACCTCCTGTGAGCATCTACTCCGCTCCATGAGCCTCATCCCTTGGCTGCTGCACACGCGCTGGCACGCACACATTCTCACACTCACACTCATGCTCACTCACCCACACCCACTGACACGTGCACACACTCATGCTCACACCCACCCACTCACACACACTCATGGTCACTCATCCACACCCACTCACACATGCTCACACACACACACTCACACACATACACACTCATGCACACACATACACCCACTCACATGTGCACACACTCGTGCTCACTCACCCACACCCACTCACACATGCACATACTCATGCTCACACATACACACTCACACAGACTCATACTCACCCACACCCACGGTCACACGTGCACACACTCGTGGTCACAAACACACACTCTTGCTCACCCACAAACACACACACACGCACACATACATACCCAGACACACTCCCGTGTGCACACTCATGCTCACAGGCATACGTTCACACACACATTCACACTCACGCACACTCATGCACACTCCTCCCCCGTGCCACACCCCGGTCAGGCTCCCTCCCGCCGGTCCCCATGGGTCTCAGTGCCCTGGGCCTCACCAACTACGGCCACAGGAAGCAGCGGCGGGAAGGGCCCGGGGACGGGGCAGTGCCAGGCCGCAGCGGCCGCCTGCCCAGGAGCCTGTCCCGGTTCTCGTGGAGGTGGCACCGACAGCCCAGCCAGCCGGTTCCCACCATGCGGGCCTGGACTGCGCCGTTCAACAGTTATTGAGATGGACGCCTCTGTGTCAGCTATAGCTCCAAGGATGGGTTCCCCAGCCCCAGCGGTGGGACGACCGGCCTTCTCCCGGGCCCCTCATGTGGCCAGACTCAGCCCCGTCCTCCCCAGGAGGGTGCAGCCAGGAGCACAGCCAGGGAGCGGGTCTGAGAGTCCAGCCCCGCAGCCCCAGCGAGATGCGCAGCTGTGCTGTGCCAGGTGAGCCCTGCAGCCAGCTTTCCATCCGGCACCCAAGGAGCAGAGCCAGGAAGGGCAAGGCCTTACACAGCTGTCTCCCTCTGTGGACAAGGACACAGAACTCCTGAGGACACTAGAAGTGACCTAGTAGGACCAAAGTCACAGGGACTATGGATGGGTGAGCCAAGACCCACTCCATCCCCATGACTCCCCAGCATTCCTCAGCCTTGCACGTACACGCACACCCACAGATAAACATACAGAACATGCATGCAACTGCACACACAGACCTCCATACAGCAATTTCTGTTTATGGAGGCCTGTTCACTCCTAAAGCGTTGGCACAGGGTGGCACAGCCAGGACCAAGGCCTGTGCTGCAGACTCAGATCTGGAGCCTCCCTCTGCTCTGTCTAGCTGGAGGCCCAGGGTCAGGTCAAGATGAGTGCATGTGTGCACCCACATGTACACATGTGAGCACTGTGTGTGCATGCGTGAGCATGTGCGTTATATATCTGTGTGCGCATGTGCGAGCATGCATGTATGTGTCTGCATGCATGGTGTGGGCATGCATGCATGTGTGAACATGTGGGCATGCACGTGCACATGTGTGATCATGTATGTGTTGTGTGCGAGCGTGTGTGAACATGGTTGCATGTGTCGTATCTGTGTTAGCATGTGTGTGTGTGCGTTGTGCATGTGTGCGCATGTGTGAGTGCTGTGTGTGCATGTGTGTTGTATAGCTGTGTGTGCATGTGCGAGCGTTATATGTATGTATGCATGGTATGGGCATGTATACATGTGCAGGCACGTGGGCATGCTCATATACATGTGTGAGCATTGTGCATGTGTTTTGTGTGTGCGCATGTGAGCATGTGTGTGCATATGCATGGTGGTGCATGTGTGCGTGTGTGCGCATGTGTGCATGCACATA
>NW_011905884.1:0-1689 GCF_000151845.1 Pteropus vampyrus
GAGGGGAACTTCTTCCTGGATGGAAGAGTGTGGGGTGGGCGTGAGCTCTGCCTGTTGCCTTCCAGAAACAGAATGAACTAAAAGACCTCTGGAAACCCCTTCTAGTTCCCAAATTCTACTTTTTTTCTGGAGACTGGTCACCTGTCCTTACAGGTAGGGTGGCCATAATTTATTGTTAAAATCAAGATACTTGTTTAAATGAAAGGGGTCATGCTACAACATGGATGGACCTGGAAGGTATTATGCTAAGTGAAATAAGTCAGACAAAGAAAGACAAATACTATATGATATCACTTATCTGTGGAATCTAAAGAACAAAATAAACAAACAAAACAGAAACAGACTCATAATGCAGGGACTAAGCCAGACTGGGAGCGGGGTTGGGAAGCTGGGTAAAAGAGGTGAAGGAATTAAGAAGTACAAATTGGTAGTGACAAAATAAACCATAGGGAACATAGTCAATAATATGGTAACAACTATGTATAGTGTCAGGTGGGTACTAGACTAGTCAGGGGGATCGCTTTGTAAATTATATAAATGTCTAACCACTACGCTGTACACCTGAAACTAATATAAAACGATATCGAATATCAACTGTAATTGAAAATCAAAAAAGCAAGGGAAAGGTGAAGGTGAATAAGAAGTTCAGACTTCCTGGTATAAAACGAACAAGTCATGGGGAAGTGGTGTACAACATAGGGAATATAAACCATATCGTGATAGTATTGTATGGTGTCAGATGGTTGCTGGATTTATAGTGGTGATCACTGCCAGAGGTATATAAATGTTGAGTAATTATAATGCATACCTGAAACTAATACAATATTTTATGTTAGCTATATTTTAATTAAAAACTTAAAAAAATGAAAGGTGTCAGGCATAAACTTGGCCTGCCCCAGGCTAACCAGGATGTCCAGTCTTTCCGCCTAAGAGGTTGAGGACAAGGAAGCTTCCGCAAAGTTCAAGTTTACATAACTCCAAGCCTGCAACCAGTTCAAACTTTTCCAAAAGAGATAGCCACTTCTCAAAGAGATGTTGGCAAACCATTTTTCTAAGTAACATAATAAGACACATAATAAATCATAATGTGATCTATCTTTTGGCTAGCATCCTCTGGTTTCTCCTGTAGATGCTCTGCACAGAGGTGCACACCCGGGGCCTTCTCTAAGTGGAGCAGATGCTCTCAGGGGAGAGGAGATAACACTAAGTGGCCTGGTCTACTGAGTAGTTCCCATCAGTGCCACTCCTTCCGAGGGGTGGGTTCAGAAGAGTTGATGGGTTGGAGGCCAGGCAGGGTCTTTAACCAACTTTCCCAGGTGGAAAAGGGGAGGGAATCTAGCCACTGATCACTGGGTAGAGCCCCTTTGGGGTGCCCCTGTGAACCCCAAGGTGGTGGGAGATGGAGTAAGGGAATGGTACTTCTCGTCCTTCCTCCAGACCCGAATATGGGCCCAGCCTGGCTGCCCTTTCTTCCTTCCCTCTGGCTCCGCTGCAGGAGGACACTTTAGCCCAGGGGTCTCTTTGGGCTGACGTTGTTCTCTGCTCCACTTCCTGTGTGTATATGTCTTTCCTCCCAAACTAGATAGTGAGCTCCTTCGGGGTGCCTCCTCTGGAATTAGCCTGAGGACAAAGCCCACAGATGATGCTCCATAAATATTAGGTTTATGATGAATTGATGATACCCATTTG
>NW_011905885.1:0-1328 GCF_000151845.1 Pteropus vampyrus
TCTCGCTTCATTTAATAGAAGAGATTGCACAGTTTTTCTGGGTCACAGAAGTGGTAGGTCCAAGGTGTGGTCTGGTCTGGGCCTGGGGACTTTAGAGTCCCCTCCAACCCACTGTGAGTGGTGCAGCCAGGTCGAAACTCACTGGCCTGTCCCAGAGGCAGCGCAGGCCTTCTCTCATGCCCTAGGCGGTACTACAAGTCCTGCTAGAACCCAGGCCTGAGTCCATAGAGGGTGACCCACATCCTGGTGCACCCAGGACTGGGATTCTCTGGGGCCCAAGGACTTCAGCACTAAAATTGGGCATAACAAGGCAATTGGTCACCCCAAAACATTTCCCTTCACTGGGCTACAAAGGAAGGTGACTGGAGGTTTTTGACAGAAATGTAACATGGTTCTCTCTGTGCAGGGCCTGTGCTTTGTACCAGAGATCCCAAAGCAGGAAAGGCTGGTCCCTGCTCCTCAGGGTAACAATGTAAGGGATGTGGACAAGAGCCAGGAGGCATTGCCAGAGGCTGGGGCCATCATCTTAGCTGTCTAGACTCCTGTGTGGGTATACCACACCACTGGAGAGACCTTTCAAACATTCCAATCCCAGAGTCCACCCCATCAATGAAACCAAGTCAGAGAGGGATGCGAGAATGCTGTGTAACAAACAGGGCCTTGTTCAGGTCTACTTCACAGGCCTTTGGATGCCCAGGCCAGAGGGACAGTGGTTCCCTGGGGCTTGGGAAGGTAGCTTCACTTCTCTAAGCTTAGACATGCTGTCCCAGCAGCGGACAGGGGGCCCGCACTCATGTGACAGAGGAGAAGAGAGACAGTAGAGCTAAATGACAATCTTCAGAGCTCTCCAGCTGATGCTGCCACCAGGACGCTGAGCAAGGCCTGGGGCTGGCACACCATGGCCTGGGAGACGGCTTCTGTACGGCTCTTGTACTAAGAATGATTTTTGTATTTTTTAAAGGTTGTTTTAAAAAAGGAATGAAAAAGGAGATGGGTAGGAGAAAGAGAGGAAGAAATAAAGAAAGAAAAGGGCAAGAGGCAATGTAACACAGAGCCTAAATTTTGACTCTCTAGCCGTTTACAGAGAAAGGCTTGAGGCTGAGGCTGTGTCGATAGTGACATGAAAAGGAGGAAAAAGCTGTGATGAAAAATAAAGGAGAAAAGTGGCGGTTGTGTAAGGTTAGCTGACGGGCCCAGGTAGGGAGGAGAGAGTTCTAGACAGAAAAGAAAGAATGCTTTTGACTTTGGGGCCTGAAATTGAAAGAAAGGCCCTAATTTAATGTCCTCCCCCGTTCAGAGTTCCTCTGCAGTGGTGATGGGAGGGTGGA
>NW_011905886.1:0-1383 GCF_000151845.1 Pteropus vampyrus
CTTTATTTTAATACGTTAAAAGCTAGGCCATCCTAATCTTTCCAAATAATAAGGTTGGGTTTGCTATTTTTTTATTTATTTTTTATTAAAAAATATGGGGGTTTGGCCATAAGAGAGAAGTTTGAAATCTACTGTGACAATAACTAACTAGCCTCCCAAAACTTAAAATTGGTGCTTAATTTTGAGTTTTGGGAACTACATGATGCCATGAAGCCTATCTGAATTTAGGTGCAGTGCTTGTTTTGCAATCAGATGCCCTAAATGACAAACGAGATTAAACAAACTGCAGTTTCTCCCTAGAAATGTTATGCCCCTTTGAGGATAAAAGCTTTAGCAGGTGATGCTCCCTTCCTGTGAAGAGGCTTGTGAAAGGAAGCCAAAAAGCAAGCCATCTATATATTGTAACAAAGCAGAATCTCCAGAAAAATTTCTGTCATATAAATTAGCCTTTAAAGTTTACAAGTAATAAGAATTTATATTCGAGTCTATTCCATTTTGAGTTAATTTTTGTGTCTGGGGTAAGAGAGTATTCTACTTTCATTCTTTTGCATATGGCTGTCTAGTTTTCCTAACAATATGTATTGTAGAGACTGTTCTTATTGTATATTCTAGCCTCTTTTGTCATAGGTTAATTATTGTGTATGTCTGGATTTATTTCTGAGCCTTTGATTCTGTTCTATTGATCTTTTTTCCCTTTTTATGCTAGTATCATCTGATAGCTTTCTATTCTCATCTGGGTTTTGCTCTCTCAGTTTACCTATTTCTTCAAGTTTCTGATATTCCTTTGTATCCACTGATTTGAAGATGTCATGAAGCACATACTCTATAAATGCTGGAGGGCTTGTCAAGGAGCAAGCTTTGTTCTTGAATAATAGAATAAAGAGTTTCCCCTTATCCAAAAGTCCCTAAATATGTTCTAATTTTCTCCAGAATGACAATATCCTTGCTAGTTTTCCTAGTTCTTGCCAAATAATTTAATCAATTGTCTTAGGTAATTTTTTTCTTTTTTGTCCCAAATAGTATGCCCCTGGTTGTTGCACATTTAAATATGAGTGTGGACAATTTGTTGATAACTGGGGATTCCAAGTGCTGAGTTTTAATAATTTTTTCTCTTTTCTACCCATTTCTCATCCCTGCCCTTTATCATACTTATAGTTTCCAAAAAGCAAATCTAATGGCAGGAAATTTGGCCACCCTTCTATTATAACACCTTCCTTCCCCACCAACTCAGCAGACAACATGTTTTTTCATTTGATTTTCATCTACCAGAAAGTCATTCTCAGAATTCTCTATTACACCTCAGTTTTATTCTGTGGGTATGGAATTATAAATGTATCATTTCTTCTTTATAATTTTCAAATGAGCTTTTGGTAGTTACTACCT
>NW_011905887.1:0-1409 GCF_000151845.1 Pteropus vampyrus
GCAAGACTTGGAGGCAGGACCTGGAATTCCCATCACAAGCAGAGGCCACGGAGGTCCAGGGAAACTAGGCCTCCCAGCTGAGGCCACACAGATGCCTGGGCTTTGCCCCTGGGGACTGTACCAGTTTCGGGGCACCCACATTTCTGGCACACTTAGGGGAACATGAGGTACAGCTTGGGGTAATCAGGGCTTCAATGGAGGACCGTGAGGCACCACAGTGAGGAGACCCTGACCCTCTCCTGACCTCGCTACCATACTATTGTCCCTGTTCTACAGAAAAGAAAGTAGAGGTTCAGAGAGGGGTCACACTGGAGTGCAGGAAGACACAAAGTCCCAGGGGTCTGGCTGGAGCCCCCTTCAGCCCCCATAGGCCTGCAACCAGACACCTGGTGAGAACTAGACTTGCTGTCCCCAAGACAAAAATACCATCTGTAGTTGCTGTGGCTGCACCTAATTATAGCCGGTCTCCAGGGGCTAGAGGCTGCCAGGATGGGCCTGGTGGAGACACTGGGGCCAGGGTCCGTCCAAGGAGCCTTAACACCACCCCAGCCTTGTGGGAGCGGCTTGTAATAGCCTCATGTGCCCAAGGAGAAACTGAGGCACAGAGGGATTCTGTTCCTCCCCTGAAATCACAGACAGGAAACAGAAAGTTAAAACTAAACACATCAATACAAATAGCACTTCCTATTGCCTGGCTCTGAGCCAAGGGCTGTGCGTATAAAAGTCACTTGATTTTCAGAGCAATTCTCAAAAGTGAGGACTATTATGCTCATTTGGGGAATGGGGAAACTGAGGCACAGAGAAGTATGTTTATTGGCCCAAGGTCATATAGCCACGAGTGATAGGGCTGGTGGGCTCTCCAGGCTGTGCCCTCTTCCACTTAATGCTTAATGCTCATCCCCTCTGAAGTCCCAGAGGCTCCTCTGACATTAATATTTTATCAATAGTTTCATATTAATGTTTCATTAATAGATTCAATTGTAAATATTTTATTAACAGTTTTAACAGTCATGCGTTATTAATAGCTTTTTAGATGGAGAACCTGAGCCACAGAGATGAGACTCACCATTGGAATTCTAATCTGCCTGACCCTGGGAGGCCCCAAACCCTGCCAGGTAAGGGGCACAGGCTGAAGGAGGGGTGCACCTGAGTGCTGCATGACCTGAAGAGGTACCCAGCAGTCTCTGGTTTCCCTTGCACATCACTGTCTCAATTCACTCCATTTGAGTATCCCTGCCCTGGGCAGGTGCTTTTCTCCTCTGCCACCAGGCAGCCCCAGCGAGACAGGAGGTCCTGTTATGACCATTTTACAGACAAACTGAAATCTGGAGAGGAGAAGTGACTTGTCCAAATTCCCGTGGAAAGTCTAGACAGAGAGAAGAGAGTGGGGGCTGAATCACATGTGTAGA
>NW_011905888.1:0-2431 GCF_000151845.1 Pteropus vampyrus
CAGGGGAAACTCGGGGTGAAGGCTGCGCCTGCAGAAAGGCGTCCTCCAGCTCCGGGACCTTGGCCATCCTCCTGGCCGCAGGAGACCTGGGCACCGCCGCTCGGCCTGCTCCCTGCGGAGCCTCGAGCCTGGGGCGGGGCGGGGCGGGGCGGGGCTGGGGACCTGGGCCACAGGGGCGGGGGCCGCAGGCTTGAGATCCCCGCGGCGTCGCGGAGAAGGAAGGCCGTATACAGGTGCAGCTCAGACTGCCCAGCGAACCGGGTGGGCCTAGGCGGGACTGCCTTTCTCCACCTGTCTGCGATCCTGGCAGATGCTGAACTCAGAACTCGCTTTCTCACCTCGGGCGCCCTTCTCGCCCGAGCAGTGGATGGAGTCCCATACCTCACATCTTCTTCCTCTCTTTCCTCTCTTTCTCTCAGCTTGCACTGGGCCCGAGGACACTTTTCACACCAAGCGAAAACTTTACTGTCTTCTCCGAGGGAAGAGCAGCGGTTCCCAGCCCTATCCTCAGAAGACAGGAACGATGCGTCTGCCAGGCAGCCTTGACCATGCCAGGGGCAGCGAGAGGAAGACCCAAGAGCACTGCGCAGTTATGCACTACCTGGGCCAGGTTTATTTATTCCTGGGGCAATCCTAAGGATTGGTGAGGGCTCTTCTTAGTGACTTGGGGACAGACGCCATCGCATCACACGTGTCCAATTTGCCTTGCTCCGAGCTCACAAAGGGGCTCAGAATCACAGGCCTCACTTTCCTTAAGGACCTGGCTCTGAGCTTACAGGAAAAGATGCATTCACTCCCATTTACAGTATTTTGTGATTTAAACGCGTCCCTGCGGATTCGTCGTCTCTTATACCTCCAGGCAGTGCAACGGGCATTTGCTGAAATGAAAATAAAGTAGCAATATTTCATTTCCAATCTAAAAGTTCAGAAGAGTCACATGGGAAAATGATGTAACTTTTTCTCTTTAAGACAGAGAAATCAGTAGAAACTTGAGGTCCTTGTTGCCTGGCTGCCACATAATCTTTCACTCATTTCATCGTCTGTTCTTTTGACAAATATGTCCTGTGCTTTCTAGATGCCTAGTACTATCCAAAAAAGAGCAAGAATTATATTTTGGTTCATATTGTCTCATCAAAACCCACAACCCGTCAGCCTCATTTTGAGTGTTAGAAAAAGAAGTCACTCCTGAACTTGAATTTAATATTAAACTACATTACATTGAAATTTAACTCACAAAAAACAAAATGGGACCCAAGGTGATACATGTCTGCAAGGCGAATTATGAAAAGGAGTAATACAATCTAAGAGCAGTATCTTGCCTAAGCAGCCAAGATATGGATGTATTTAAACCTTATCCATTTTTAGCATCACTTGGAAAAGATATCACCTCTCTGTCAAAAGTTTTCTCCTTACCCTGAAACTCTACAGCTGGGTCCAGGCTGGAGCCGCTCACCCATCCCTGCACTCAAAGCTCTGAGGCTATACTCCCCACAAAGACAACTTAGTATATTCATCTCTACTCAGTCCTCCCAAATCCTCAGATCTATCACACTCCATGAAGCTTAACTCTATAATACTAAAGTTAAGAATGCTCCCTCTTTACAGAGATACTCTCAGACTCACTCTGTAAAGGGAGTTCCAGCGATTACACAAAAAGACTCCCTATTTATATCACATAATCAGAAGAGAAATATTAGAAAAATTACTGGAATTTCTTTTTGAAGTTTTAAAAATACTTGTATCCAGGTTGATTTTGTATCCAGGTTGATTTTGTATATATGTGCATGTGTGTGTGTTTGTCATACAGACACTAAGTGAATATCTGGCAATTATCCAGTTGAATTGATCAATATAAATGCAAACCAAGATCATTTAAGTTCTTTGGTGAACCTTTTGCCTTAATTTTAAGTAAATTGTTTGCCTGACAAAATAAGATATAAGCTTTTGTGCTTCTAGTCAGAAATAGAAGTTGAATAGACTTGTAACAAGAGATTGAATCAGTACTCAAAAAACTTCCAAAATAAAAAAAAAAAAGGACAAGATGCTTCCCTGGTGAATTATACCAAATGTTTAAAGAAGAATTAATGCCAATCCTTCTCAGACTTATGGGAAACAGTGAAAGCAGTGCTCAAAAGGGGATGGAGGAGCTGTCATCCTAAATTACTGTCTGTGATTATTATAATTAATTTGAGTTCATGAGATCAATGTTTTAGAGACATCTAGTGATAAACAAGTCATAAGACCCTAGACAGGGCTTGTGAATAAGCCCTCTTAAAATAGTGATTCTTAACTTTTTGTTTTTTATATTCCCTTTAAGAAATTTATGTAAGTCATAGACTCTCCCCCTAGGGAGAAAAAGCCTATGAATATGCTCATGTATATATATACAAAATTCTACATGCAATTTGACAGATCCTAAGTAAAGAATATC
>NW_011905889.1:0-2091 GCF_000151845.1 Pteropus vampyrus
GGGCCTTGAAGGAGGCTGACGTGGAGCCCCACGAGCCCAGGTGTAAAGCCTGCCCTTTCCTTTCTCGCTGTGTGGCTTCGGGCCCTCCACGTGACGTCTCTGGGCCTCGATTTCTTCACCTGCAGTGTAGGGACGATGACAGGTCACCATGATGATCCCGTCGGATGAGCCAGGGGAAGCCCGTGTCACAGGCAGGGGACAGGGCTGGCCACATCCTAATTTGGGGGGTCCCGGGTAGATTTCGAAGTCAAGGGCAGAGCTCTGGGGCCTGAAATACCTGGATTCTATTTCTGGCTGCGCCACACACCCTTCGTGTCACCTCGAGAATTGACAGAACCTCATTCATCCTTGGTTTCCCCACCTGAGAAAGGACATCTGAGCTCCGTGGGGCTGCAGTGAGCATCCTAAGAAGCCGTGTGTCTTGTGGTTGGGGGGGCGGCCGCACAGGCTCGGGGGACAGGTGCCAGCTCAGCACCCACTGCTGCTGACATGCCTGACAGGACTGGGGACTCTCCCTCTCCGAGCCCCGGTGTCCTCCCGTGAAGTGGGATGATAATAGGACCTACCTCCTAGGACAGCGGTCCCCAACCTTTTGGTACCAGGGACCGGTGCTCCTATGAGAATCTAGCGCCTGATGACCTGAGGCGGAGCTGAGGCGGTGATGCTGGCGCTGGGGAGCGGCTGCGAACACAGACGAAGCTTCGCTCGCTGGCCCTCCGCTCACCTCCTGCTGGGCAGCCTGGTTCCTAACAGGCCACGGACCGGTACCGGTCCACACCCAGGGGTTGGGGACCCCCGTGACCTAGGAAGTTTTCACTGGATTATCAGCTGCCTGGCCTTCCTCCCCTGTCCTCAGGCTCAGTTTCCCCACCTGTAGAATGGGGCGATCTCCACGAGTATCCACAAGCATTCAGGCCTCACCTATCAGAGCACCTGCCCAGGTGAGAACCGGACCCGGTGGCTACTGAGCACCCCCCTGGGGCAGTGGTGTCCCTCACCCCACCGTTTGGGATCATGAAACACCATTGCTTTGAAATTCTCCCATCAGGATGGCAGTAAGGCTGCCACCAGGCTCCTTGGGAATTCTCACCGGAAGGTACATGTCGTAGTTGTCTTTGTCCGTGCTTCTGGAGATCAGGTACGCAAAGCCGAGTCGCTGCCGAGGGAGGATACCTGAGGTCCTCACCAGATAAAGGTTTCCACGGGACTGTGTTATTATTCTCTGCTGACATCTCGTGTGTGAAGCTCGTCTTGGATGTCCGAGGAGCGGCCAAACCCTCTGTCCTGGAGGTCATCGTCAGCTGCTTGATCTTGAGCTAACGCCGTTCAGCCTCAGGCTCAGATTCCCTACCTGTAGGATGGGATCATCTAGTGAGAGAATTCTAGGCGTTCCAGAAGGCCAGCCTCTCAATCGGATAACCTGGCGTGGAGTCGGCGGTGAAGACACCGGAAGTGAATGCTTTTGTTCCAGGCCCTGGCAGTTGTCCCTAGCAGACCAGTTTCACAGTTCTGCCCGTTTTCGCTCTCCAGAGGTTCTCATGGAACATCATCACTCCTCAGAGAAGACAGAGAGGGGACCCGGGCTGGGGGGCTGAGAGAACAGGGGCCCTTCGGAATTCCCCAGGGTTGGGATCCTGGGTCCCCATCACAGGCCGGTGTGTGTGACCCTGGGCGAATCATGGCATCTGAGTCTGAAGACGTGCTCATCCATAAAACAGGAGCATACCAGTAAAACAGTCTCTACCTCCCTAGACTCAGTGACTGAGGACTCAGTGACATCCTGCACAGAGAAGGCTCGTGTATGAGCCTTATCCACGGAGCATAACGCGTCACCCCCAAACTTCTCAGCTTGAAACAGGAAACGTGTGTGAATCACACAGCTTCTGAGGGACGGGAATCCAGGAGGGGCCTGCTGTGGGATTCTGGCTCAGGGTCTCTCATGCTGCTGTGTTCAGATGTCCGCCAGGACTGAAGGCTTGACTCGGGGGCTCCGTCCCACGGCGGGAGGCCTCCGTTTCTGGCCACATAAATCTCTCTACAGGACGGCATGAGCGTCCTCCAGAGGCTGAGCCAGCACCGGAAGTCATGCGG
>NW_011905890.1:0-1893 GCF_000151845.1 Pteropus vampyrus
TATATCCAGAACAGGGCAGGTATCTTAGTTCAAGAAGGGATGGAGCAAAATAATAAAGGTAATTTTCCAAGACAAAAAGCAAGAGTAACAGTAAGTTGTGCTTACAAAGTGCTCTTGTGGCATGAAGGTACATGTCGAAGCTTTATTAAACAGAGCACTCCTTTGAAGCTGACAGCCTGAAGTGCCACAGTGAAATGCTTTCTCATTTCTTAAACAGATAAAGAAATCGCGCACGTGTGCAAACACACACAGTGGTTATTTAAAATTATGCAAACTATATTAAAATTTAAAAATTCATGAAAGAGATACTGACAAATAATAAAATCCAGGATTTGTTTATTAAATAATGACTTTGATAGTTGCGGTTATTACCTTATATATGAACAAAATTATCAAAGGCATTTACTCTGTTTATTTGTTATAGATGTGTTTTGCATACTTAGTAAATTATCGATTTTCAGTTTAAAAATCTAAACTAGTCTAAGGGTTTGGAAGTATTAATGCAGCTTCAAAGGCTGAACTATATACTCCCTTAACAACAGATTCAGGCTGGTATTACTTTTAAATAAGGAAACTTGTTTAAAAATGGTAGTACACACTTCTATTCATCGAATATATATATATATATATATATATTTTTTTTTTCTGGGGGAATATATATTTGTCATAACATATAAATACATAATACATATTTTGGCAAATTTCCAGCATTTTTTCATATCAAGACAAAATACCACAAGATGAGGAAAATGGAGTAGAAAATATCTCATTTTTTAATTAAGCTATAAGGATTCTTAGCCTATAAATATAAATAGCTCTTAATTTTTTCTTTTGGTGGAAGTATTCTATATTCTACATGCCTCTCCATCCTCATTTTCATTACTTCCTATCACCTGTACATTGTATACACCAGTTATATTAAGCTCTAGTTCATTGCACAACATATTCACCCTAAGCCTGGAAAGTACTTCTCTCACTCCTCTACCTGTATAACTGCAATTTGCCCTTCAGAACTCAAATAGACTTCACAAACTCTGGAAAATCTTTTCCTTCTGCCCATGGTTTAGGCAAATAGCTGTCTTGCATGTTCTTATTTCTGTGCTTAGCTCTATAATTGCATTACACTGACCTCTGGGTTGTTTGCATGTCAGGTGTATGATTCTCTCACTCGTCTGTACACTGTCTAAGACCCAGAAGAGTGTCTTCAGACAGGGACAAGTGGCTGGCATCGAACTCACTGTCATTAAATGTTATGAATAAATAAAGACTCGGAAATATGTGTAGTTGGTTAAAATAAACTCATTATGTAGGCTAAGGATAGAAAATAGATAGGACTCTCCTCAGATCACTCTCCTCAAACCCATTAGTATGCTGTTTAACTTGAAAGATAAGAGAATGGGTACTCCTCTTGGGTACTAGTGCTCAGTCAGGATCAACTTCTTGTAGATTTTCTGTGCTTTGGCTTTTAAGTCTCTTGCTCATGTTTCCTCACCTCTCTCTCTACTCTCCTACCTATACTGAGAATAACTTTTTATTTAGACCTAAGGATTCTTGCCTGAAGGGACTGGATCAGAAAATTATACAGAAAAAAAATGGTTGGAAATTGCTTTCATTCAGAAAGTTTTTCAAGAGTTAGCTTCCTCAGATGTCAAGGATCCAAGACATGTCTTAACCAGTAGTTTAGTAAAAGAAAATATTGAGGATAGGATTTAAATCTTTTTTATTAAAAGATTTATATGGGCCAGAAAGAGTGTAAAAGTTTATTTATTTATTTATCACTTACTGTGTGCTAGGAACTTTTCAAACATCTATTTCCCTAATATTTGTTAATACATTTACAACTTCCTCTTATTTAAATTTCTTCTATCATTTTTTTTTTTTGTTTAGAACCTC
>NW_011905891.1:0-1455 GCF_000151845.1 Pteropus vampyrus
TAAATGAATTCTGCCTTATTTTGCAAATTGCGTAGGGGCACTATTTCAATAAGTTTATATGTTAAGTATACAACGATCCCTTGGGATAAGAAATAGGTTTTCTGATAAATATCACTTCTACTTTTTTAGAGTGGTTTGAAGAAGGGATGTAGTGTTTAAAACAAAAAGCCTAAAAGACAATGCCAGACTTATCACCTTATCGAACTGCATTACATACAAAAAGCACTTTATAGCTCAGAAAGACAATCTTCTCTTGTGATAAAATCATCTACTGAATTATTTCAGTAGATCTTCCAGCTGAAAATGGTTTCATCCATCACAAAATGTGTATTGCTAAATATTCCAACATGGCATATTGTTGGATACCCTATTATTTAAAATTAAGTCAGTTTTAAATCAATCCAGTATACACTTGTACCCAAGCAAATACTGTCAAACTCGAATTAGTTTCATGTCTGCTTATTACACAAAATTCTTTCACTAGCTTGTTATTAATATAAAACTGAACGCTCGAAATAGCTTACTTAGAAAGTACAGACTATACATAGTCAAACACTGCCCCACCCCTAGTAAGAGTGAATGACTGGATCATTATTTTAACACTCTCCATCACGCAGTAGTACTGCTACAGAACTTTCATATTGGCGCCAGAAGTCACACATTTTGGTAGTTTATTCTTAAATAGATTTTGCATCATCCTCAATACCAAACGTCTCACTAGCGTTCAGGTAAACTGAAGTAAGTAACTGATAACCACAAGCCCTGTAATAACGCCCCTCAACATCCATTTGCGCACTGTTCTTACTTCTTTTAATGTGAAGTCGCTAAATATGAAGAATTAAGAAGTTTCCTCCGGTAACTACGCAATTAAATTCATTAACTGGGGGGCTGGAATCACTACATAATAATAATTAATAATTACAGAGTAACGAAATAAGCCAAGATGTAAAGATTGGTTTGCTTAAATATTGAAAGATCTAACATTTAAAAAAAAAAATATTTGTGAGATGCCAACCAACATTTCCAAAATCCACCCCTCCCCCCGTCGAAGGTCTTCCCCCTCCCCCCGTCTGGGAGAGGTCGTTACTTTGACGCGGCTGCGATGCTACTCACCCAGTTTTTCCACCAACTTGAGCATCACCCCTCCAATGTGCACCTCCCCGGTCACTCTTAGGGTGACATCGCGGTTCAGGTCCGTCACATGAACGCTCAGTTCCCACGTCCCATCCGCATAGCAGCCATCTGGCATCCTTATCCCGTCCAGAGCCATGGCTCCTTCCTGCGAGCACGGAGGAAATGGCTCTCGTAAGCGTCACTCCCCCAAAGGCAGGCAAATCCCACCGAATTCGCAGTCGGCCGCGGAATGGGAGACGGTGGAGGACCCGAGAGTCTCCGCACAAACTCCAGAGAGCGGCGGCGGGACAAGGCTGCGGGCAAGATCGCGCCCCGCGCCCC
>NW_011905892.1:0-1993 GCF_000151845.1 Pteropus vampyrus
TTTTTTTGGTCAAATAGTCATATTCTCAGGTGTAAAATTAGTAAGGGTTAACTACATTAAGATTCTAATACTCTAAAAGGAATATGAGATTCCTTCAAGAATCTCTGAACCATCTTTAATGCTATACTCTTGGAGACCTAGCTTGGGATTCTGTAATGGATTTATTTTATAAAATACTGATGGAATTTTTACCATTCTCTATATTCTAAAGTTTAGAATCTATAAGCTGAGTTAGGCTTAAGTGTTATAAAGATGGCTAATTCATACCTGTCTTTAAGAGGATAATGGGGATAATAGACATTAAATAAAACTTTAGACCCAACTTCTATTATCATATATTTATGGTTAACTCCTCTGAGTTCCTGAAGAACAGGTGTTGAATGAATCTTAAAATATAACAAAATCACACATTTCTTCCTATTTTAATTTATTTACTCATTCAGTGAATTTTAGTGGACATGTGGAAGATACAAGGGATTTAGAGAAAAAGTCAGACGGGATCTTTATTCTCTAATGTCTGACATTCTCATGAGGAGACAGCTGGGCAAATGTAATGGGAGAATGTGGTGAGAATGCTGATGGGATGCACACCAGGAGACATGGTAAGATGGGAGAACGAACCCTACACTAAGATGAAGAGATGGTTTTTCAAGAGAAGCATGCGGTTGCTCTTATGAAATTAGTGAGTTTTGACTTCTTTTGCTTCATTTCAAAATCTGTTACTAAGGAGAGCCTTCAATTGTTCATGTAAACACAGAGGTTTATGAGACTCTTTGAAAGAAAAGTCATGAGCTGCTTCTTATTATAATGGATTTTTATGTTGATAAGAATTATTATTTAGTTGCTTAACTTGGGCACATTAATCACTCTCAACTCAGAAAAGATAACTTATTTTGATTCATAGCATTCATTTAATCATTAATCTGTGCATCATTTTAGTACCACAGTTACAGATTAACACAGCTTAGAGTTTGATCCATGAAACTGAGCTTTAAAATAACATTCAAAATTTAAAATCCATGTTTAGATCTTCCTTCCGTATTAAAATAAAAAGTGGTAATATATAGTTGTTCTAATAAAGTATTACACTTCTACAAGTGACTATAACGTCTCACAAATATGATATAAGGATCATGCAACACAAATACCTCAAGCACATGGAATTATTTTTATTTTTAACTAGTATTTCCTAGTTTGCTGAATGATACTATTCTGCAGGAGCCCCTACTCACTGATATAACCCTCGTGAGAAATGAGAATTGTTTTAAAGAAACTAATGAGTCTTCCTTAGTGTTAGAAAGAACCCTAATATTAGCAGAAACTAATATTTGTGCACAGTGACCTCCTTTCTTAGTGGAGCAGAGATATTCCTCTGGCGATACCCGCTTCACCTTAGAGCTTCATTAATCTGAGGGAAAGAAGGAGGGAAGGAGAGATGAGGAGAAGGCAGAGGGGAGGAGGGGTTTAGAAGGAGGGAAATAAAAGTAGACAGACCTGTGTGGAAAGACCTGCAAAAGCAAACCAAAATTTAGAAGCCAGTCCACTGTTGATATTAAGAACTCAGTTTTCACACTTCTTTAGAAGGACTGTGAGTAATAGGAAAAGCCATGTCCATTCTCCTTCGAGAGCCATGTGTGAGTGAGGCCCGTCAGCAGGGGATGACCCAACAACATCAGAGTGGTGTGGTGAGTCCTGCACAACTGTAGACTTGTGACTTATTATTCATCTGGGACCTATTTTTCAACTCCAGCTACTCATCAAGTTTAAGTAGGCTGCCCAGCGGGAACTTTATTTGTGCAGTTATATTTGCATATGACCTAAATTAAAAAAAAAAAAAAACTTTTTGTTTGATAATAACACATGATTCCTTTTAGAAAATTTAAAAAAATAAAATAATTTACCTTTTAAAATTGTGCCCATTCATTCTAGTTTTTGTTTAATAATTAGATTCTGATTTTCTAGTTTATCAGTATTAGGCTTAATTTATTTATTA
>NW_011905893.1:0-2306 GCF_000151845.1 Pteropus vampyrus
GCTTCCCAATTATAGTTGAAACTTGATTACTGTTGGCATATCACTAGGTGGGATTGACTCTCAGGCTGACTGGCTCTGAGGACTGGCCATGACAACAGCAGACAAGCTGACCCTATGAAGTGGGATTTGTTTTAGTGGGACTCTCGTGTCTGCTGAATCCACCCTTTTGGTGTGTTGTTTATGGCACCAATTGGATGATGCTCTGGTGTTGTCTGAAGCTGGATACCAGGTATGTTGGTTCTGGGGCTTTTTGGGAGGGGCTCTGGTGCAGACCAAGGTTAGCTGCTGCCTAGGTCCAGCCTGGGGCCAACTGGTAGGAGCTATAAAGTGATCTGCAGTTGGTAGCTACCTGTGCTGGGTTTGGAGGAGCCAGGGAGTGGTTGGCAAGAAATAATCAAAGTAGTAAAAAGCAAGGACCTGCAACCAAGAACTCTACCTAGCAAAGCTATCATTTAGAATCAAAGGAAAAAGAGCTTCCTAGACAAGAAAAAACTGAAGAAGTTCATCACCACAAAACAAGTATTACAAAAAAATTTTAAAGGGACTTTTTTAAGAGGAAGAAGAAAAAGTCAAAAATATGAAAATATTGTAAGAAAAAAATTCTCAATGACAAAAGCAGTGGATCAATCAACACTAGTACAAAGCTAGTACAAAGGTTAAAGGCAAAAGTAGGAAGATGTGGGTAATTACAACAGTAAATTAGGAGATATACACAAACACAAACACATACATAAACAAAAAATGACAAAAAACATAAACGTGGTGAGGGCAAGTAAAAATGATAGTGATTATAGAGTGTGTTCGAACTCAAGCAACCATCAACTTGAAATAGACTACTATAAACATAGGTAGATATATTTGAAGTACATTGTAACCACAAACCAAAAACATACAAGAGATATACAAGAAAAAAAAAGAAAGGAATCCAAACACAATACTACAGAAAGTCAACAACATAAAAAAGAGAGCAAGAGAATAAAAAAGTTACAGAGAAGACTTAAAAACAATCAAAAACCAATTAATAAAATATAGCAATAACTACATACCTATCAATAATTACTTTAAATGTAAATGGATTAAATGCTTCAATCAAAGGACTAATGACTAAAGAAGATATTGCACATGGATACAATGTAATATTAGTTGGTCATAAAAAAGAATGAAGTCTTATCATTTGCGACAACATGGATGGACTTAGAGGGTAAAGTATTCAGTGAAATAGGTCAGAAAGAGAAAGACAAATACCATATGATTTCACTTATATGTGGAATTTTAAAAACAAAGTAAATAAACAAGACAGAAACAAACTAATAGAGAGAAAACAACTCATGGTTGCCAGATGGGAGAGGCATTGAGGGGCTGAGTGAAAAAGGTGAAGGAATTAAGAAGTACAGGTTGGCAGTTACAATAAAGTTATAGAGATGTAAAGTTCAGCTTAAGGAATATGGTTAATAACATTGTAATAACTAAACATGGTGTTGGTTGGATGCAAGACTTATCAGGGTATCACTTTGTAAGTTACATAAATGCCTAACTGCTATGCTGTACACCTGAAACTAATTTAATATTGAATGTCAACTGTAATTAAAAAATAAAATTAAAAAACATTTTTAAAAGAGAGTAGATAGATCCTAAGAGTTCTCATCACAAGGAAAAAATATTTTTCTGTATTTATATAAAATGATGGGTGTTAATTAAACTAATTATAATAATTTCACAATAATTTGAAGTCATATCATTATGCTGTACACTTTAAACTCATACAGTGCTGTATGTCAATTGTATCTCCACAAAACTGGTAAAAAGACAAAATTATATAAAGTTAAGAGTTACACCTCATCCAACAAATTATCCAGTAAAACTTTACCTCATTTTGATAAATACATGAAATTGTCTCGTTTTCAGAGGGTTTTTAAAATTTTAATTTTAAATTAATTTTAATTAAAAAAAATATTTAGGTTGTCTTTGATATTAGTAAATATCGATGCATTGTATTTATATTATGCAAAAATATTAAGCACATAAGTAAAAGATGATGTGCTTTAGCAATAATACGAGTGAATTCAAGTTGATAAGGTAAATATACTAAATATCATTAAATATACAGTGTTTTTCCTTTGTGTTGATTAGTTTAAATACAACTTGTATTTGTAGAGATATTAGTTCTCTTCACATCCATCAATGTACAAAGAGGTAAATGGACTTATATATTCGACTAATTATTAATAATTAGTTCTTGTGTTTATTATTGGTATGTGTCAAAAGTGGTAGTTATTGGATCATAAGAGAGAGGAAGCAAGAAAGAA
>NW_011905894.1:0-1989 GCF_000151845.1 Pteropus vampyrus
CTGGGGGGAGGGGCCGGAGGGCGGGGCAGGATTCGGAATCTGAGGGTCTAGTTCAAGAACAGAGTCCACACTCTTCCCACCACACAAACGGCCTCTCAGCTTATTCCAATCACATTAGCTTATTCAATCCTCACAGAACTTGAGAGAAGGGTATTATTCACTTTTCTCTATAGATAACAAAACTAGAGCCCCACACAGTAAGGGCCTCATCTGAGGTCCTGTGGTCGGTGAGCTGACCCACTACCACCTCCTACAGCTCTGAATGTCCACTCTGTCTCCTGGGGCAGCCGTATGACCCCTGTGAGCTGTCTAAACTTTTCCAGGCCTTGGTTTCCTTACTGAGGAAGTGGGAATTAATTATAATAACTATCTTATAAGGGGGTCCCGAGAGGAGCTCTCTCCATGTGAGGAGTCTCTCTCTCTGAAGACAAACTTTGAGGATCGAGATTTGTTTTTTGTTTAGGAAGGCGGTGAATTCCATTCAGGGTCAATGTCGTCCTCCCTACATTGCATCACATACAGTGGTTTTTAATTCGTGTGAGGAGAGGGTCTTAGTCTTCCTCTTGGAGGCTGAGAAGCTGTAGAATATGGCAGGCAAGTAGGGCAAACACCAGGCTGGTTTGGTCCCTTCTGACCTTGCTCCTCTGACCTTGCCAGAGGATTGGATTAACTCAGAGATCCCCAGAAGCTTGAAACACAGATTGATTGCAGAGCCATCCTGGAAATCCATTTCTTCACTGACTACTTAGAAGACTCTCTTGGGTTACAGAAACAGATAAAACCTTTTCCACAACTTGTCAATAGGATTCAAAGGGAAGGCTTACAAAGCACCTAACACAGTCACATAGCAGGAGTTAAACATTTATCCCCAGCTCTCACATGATGCCTTTGAGGTTTCCAATCACAGCTCTGTCCCTAACTCAGCCCACCTTGTGGCCCGTGTCTGTCCATGAGACATGCTCCTGGAGTTCCCCAGAACTGTCCTCAGAGAAGAGCCATGAGCATCCACTTACACTACAGTCTTTTGTCAGAAAGGAAAAAAGGAGCAACTCTGTTCACATCAGCTCCCTTCCTTTCTCTTCTCAGATGAGGAATTACATTTAATCGTGTGCCTTCTCATCCACACAATAGAAACACAGTAACTTACCCACTGGCTAGTCTGTCAATTGCCCAGTATCGGTCCATTTCTTGCTGACACTTTTTATAAATCTTTTTACAGTTTCCCTCATCTGACTGGTCTCCACAGTCGTTGTCCCCATTGCAAAGTAGTCTGCGGTTTACACACCTCCCTGAGATGGAAAAAGGATGTTATGCATGGCCACGTGGCTATCAAGAGGGGAACTAACATGGTATGAGCAACAGGCGATACATCAGACACTTTCTGGGCCTTTAATGCTCGGTTTTGAATAGTCCTTAAGTATCAGAGTGGGTTGGAAATGGCATTTACAGTTTACTTCCCCAAAGAGGCCAGTGCTATATTTCTGAAAGCACTTTGAGGGGAGATTATTAAAGGTAGGGAATTAAATAATTAAAAGGAAAGCACCTGATAGGCAGGGGTTGAGTGGCCAGATAGGAAGGAAGTCTGGGGTTCTCTCTCTCAGGCTCGGGAGAGAGGCGGGTTTGGTGGGTCCTGCAGGTAATACTAGCTGTGTGACCTTCTATATATTACCTAACTCCCTGCCTCAATTTACCCATCTGTAAAATAGGAAAGTCATAATACCTACCCCTTAGGGTTGAGGGGAATTTAAATGAGTAAATAGAACACTACTGACTCATAATACATGCCCGATAAATGTTATTACTATAATTAGTGTTTTTTGTGGGCCAAGTGCACATTGCCAGTAAATATCTGCAGCAGAATTAGAACCCATAACTGTCTAATCACATTTTTTTCCCCCACAAAACCACACTGCCTTCAACACCATACCCATTTGGACTATAAAAATTATTGGACTAACAGTTTTAAATCATTTGCAACACTTTTGCTTC
>NW_011905895.1:0-1848 GCF_000151845.1 Pteropus vampyrus
ATTTAGATGATTAATTGTCCTTAATCCAGTTTCGTCTTAAAGTTTAGAGTCTCTGCCTCATGGACATGGAAATTGGCCTACGGACTTTTAAGGAGCTCAAGTTAGAGGACATATCAACAGATTCCTCAAAAAAGGAAAAAAAAAAAAAAAAGAAAGAAAAAAAAGTTTAAAGTCTCTGCAGGAACCACCTTAAACTTTAGTAAAAACAGGGCTCATTCAGGATAGAAGCTTAGAGAACTTAGAATTTTTCTTTTTGTTTTAAAAATCAGTTACCTACTAGAAGACCTTCATGTGAAAAGTTATATGGAGTACTCTTTCCTTTTTTTTTTTTTTTTCCTATTGTCCTCTCTGGTTTACAACAGACACAGCTATGTTATAACCACACAGTGAAGTTTTGCAACAGAATAGCCTCGAAATAGAATACTGTCCAGTTGAAAACTTAGGCAATCAAAATGGAATAAATGAAACCGTGTCTGCTAGACTTTACATGTTCCTTTTTATAAGGAAAGCTATTGCCCTTTTAGGAGAATATTATTCTTTAAGTGACCCTGTACTCTGTATCTCAGTTGCTATAGTGTTCAGTTATAGGGCTGCAACTAAGACATAACTCTTTTGTCTTTAAGTGCTGCTTTAGTCACTAAAATGCAACTTCTGAAAATAAGACAGTATTACTACTTGGGAACTACCATAGTGTTTCTCATTTCCTTTTAAAATGGTAAATCACTGAGGGCATATAAACCTTTTAAAAATTTTACTATAAATGTCTTTGTACTTGAGTTGCAACAGCAATAAATTAAACAACTGCAATAAGGCTCTGAAACCAAAGCCTATTTCTCAAAAACGTGTTAATCTCTGGGTTAGTTTTTCTTGTTGTGTTTTTCGTTTGTTTTTGTTTGTTTTTGTTTTGTTTTGGAGGTTTTTTTTGTAAGAGGCCTCTTCACTCTGGCCACAGATGACTTGCTTGGGTTTCAAAGTTTTTTTCAATTTTATTTCTGATATGAAATTGAAGTGACAAATAGCAACATGTGGGCCACTCTGATAGACTGAAAATTCTCCTTAGGCTGCACATGGCTCATGATAACTGTGCAATATGCCGTCATTAGAACTGCTTATCTGACCATCTCAAAACACTTTGTAAACATGGTGTGTCCACTCAAAGCCAGCCTAGCAAGAGAAAATTTTCAACATTTTTCTCCATTCCTACACATATAAGATCATTTTTAATGTGGAAACTTGAAGCAAGGCTTAAAAAACTTTTTTTCAGTAGTTGTGGGTAAATTGTCAGGTTTCTTAAAAATGTCACAAGCCAGTGACCAACAGTTCAGTAATATGGTTTCCTAACCACACAAAGGTATGCTCAGCCAGTCACTGGTCTCATGATCTTATAATGTGACTTGGAGCACTATTTTATGACAATTAGGTGACACAAAAGCCTCAGAAAAAGCATGATTCTAGGGCAATATAAGATGCCAATTTCTTTTGGTCTTTTTTTTTCTATAGCAGTTTCTTGGGTTCTTGGCTCATTGGAATAACTTACTTTAGGTGACCTTGAGGTTGGTTGAATTAGTCTATAAATTAGGATTCTTAAAAGTAGTTTAGTAGAAACTCATCAATGAATAAGCTATTATTAACACATAAATCCTTCCTCATATAGCACTTGAAACTGAAGAGTTATATGAAATTGTCTTTTCTTAATCCATTTTATTTCATAGTTAATAGGTGAAAAGTCATTGTTATCTATGTAATGGAATGAAAAGGATGGCCTAGTTTTGACCTGAAAAGTGAAGAATTTTTTGTATTTGTGGCAATGTCTACATGGCACAACGAAAAGTAGAGATTTCGGTATGC
>NW_011905896.1:0-2122 GCF_000151845.1 Pteropus vampyrus
TTTCTACTACTTTGGTCTGAGCTACAATAATCCCTTGCTTAGATTTCTATAATCTCCCTCATAAGTCTCTCTGCCTCCATCTTCATTCTCCTTTAGTCTATTCTCAATACAGTATTTAGAGTGATCTAATTACAACAGAAAGCAGATCATATCACTGCTTTGCACAATACCCTGAACTAGCTCCTTATTCATTCAGAGTAAAAGCCAAAGTCTCGACAATGGCTTAAGAAGTCATTCACAATCTGATCTCTTAATCCCTGCTCTTACCTCATCTCTGACTACCCTCACTCTCTTCATCTCTACTCAGCCACAATGGCTTCCCTACTGTTCTCCTAAACAAAGCCAGAATGCACTCACCCTAGGGCCTTCCCTTTGCCAGGAATTATCTTCCCCAAGTTAACTGGCTTAGGCCACTGCTTCGCACTCGTACTCTTCGAGCCTTTGTGAAATTCTCAATGTGGTCTATTATAATCATCTTACTTAATACTGCAACTGCCCAATTTTCACCCCTTATAATTCTGATCACCCTTTACACTTTTTATCCCTCCTGTGCCTAGCAGAATGCCTGGCACATTGTATGGACTCAGCACGCATCTGTTAAATGAATAATACCAGTACTGTGGAAGCTCAGAAGTGTATTTAAACGAGATGTGCAATACTGATTGAAAACTTGTTTTTCTCTTTCCTTCTCTATTATAGAATCCTCCCTGAAAACGGCAGAATTGATTTAAGCATACTTTACTTGAGCCTTTCCTAGAAAAAAAAAAAAGGTCATTTTCATAAGGTTTACTAGAAGCTCATCACTAATTTAGAAACCATGTTCTGCAGACTGGACAAAAGCAAAGAACCATTATTTGGTAGTCTACATTCATTTCCCCAATAATAGGTCTGACAATGATACACCATCATGATAACCACCCCCTAAAAAAAGAAAAAAATCTAATAACCGTTTTTAGTTGCTGATATAATAATCTTTTAATATAATGAAAATTCTGTAATACATACACAGCAAAGAAAAACTACTACAGAGAATGAATAGCAGTAAGGTCTTTCTTGGTAAGTGGAATAATTTCTTAAAAGTGAATATCTATATGCCTTACTAACGAATACTCTAAGTGTATATGCTAGAACTGTCACCAAGGAATTTCTTCCCCCAAAACAAAACCCGTTCACATATGTTTAAACAAAATAATCATCTTACAGACCAGTAATTCTTAATATCAGGATGTTTTCAGATTTCTGTTACATAAAAGCAGATAGAAAAAAATCTTATGGTGAGGGTATTGTTTTGAAAAGTTTCTGAAGTGATTCTGATGCTGACGCACGTGCAAAACACTATTTTAACTACCTTCTACTAGGGCTATACTAACTCTTGATAGATAAAACTTTTAAGAAATAGAATATTAGTCTGTGGCATACAAAATCATAATTTGAGACTACTGAGGAAAGAAGAAAAGGAGAAATCCATCACCAAAACTTAAAAAATGGCTCTGTTTGAACTTGAGACACCTCACTGTCTTGGTCTTTCCCATTAACTTAGCTTTAAGAACAAACTGTTTTCTTTGGCCAGCTTGCAGCTCACACAGCTGAAATTATTTACTTGGCAATATTTTATTTTGTTTTGGCTTTGAAAAAATGAGAGAAAAATAAATGTTCCCAGGTTATAGCCATTTTAGATAGACTATGGAGAAAACACAAGAAAATCTATTTATAACTTTCAAACCCATGGCCTAACAAATAAACATGAATGGTCTCTTTACAACTATGATCAGTTATAAACCATAACAGATTAAATCAAATACATTCTGCTACTCGACAAAATTGTGATAATTTCCCCTATTTCAAATAGTATCATGAACTGACGGAAGACTCAAGGAAAGACAATTAATTGTCCCTTTCAGGGGGGTTCTAAAGTGTGTTCTGATGATTCCACCAATACTGAGTAAGAAAAATAAGATTTATTTTCACAATAGACCACTACGAAAGAGTGTCTCTTAATTTTGGTGCCAAGGACATGTAGGCTCTATTGCTTGAAAGTACAATAGACCTGGTGCCTGAAAGTGACCTGATACTAAATTTGAAACCTGTGTCAATGCTTAACAGAGAAAAGCACTGCCTGATG
>NW_011905897.1:0-3662 GCF_000151845.1 Pteropus vampyrus
TTTAGCTTTTTAAATAGATGTGTAATACTATCACATTGTGGTTTTAATTTATATTCTCTTAATGACAACTTCTTATTTGCTTGTCATCTGTCTTTATTCTTTGGTGAAGTGTATGTTCAAGACTGGCCCACATTTGTTTTTTCCTTAATATTAAGTTATGGTAGTTCTTTACCTAATCTGGAGGCAAGCACTTCGTCCGATAAGTAATTGGCAAATATTTTCTCCCAGTCTGTGACTCATCTTTTCACATTTTAAATATTCTTTTTCTGCAGAACAATTTTTTGATTTTTTCATACAGTGTATTTTTTTTTTTTTCTGTTGATGCCATCTATGAAATCATTGCTCCTTCCTAGATCACAGGTTTTCTTTGATATTTTCTTCTAAATGTTTTATTGTTTTACATTTAAGTCTAGAATTCATTAAAAATTAAATTTGTATAAATGAGAAGTACAAGTCAAAGCTTATTTTTCTACATATAGATGTTCACTTTTTCCGGCACCACTTATTAAAAATTAATTCTTTTCTCTCTCAATTTTCCTTAAAACATCTTCTTCAAAAAGTAAATTAAACATGTTTGTGTCTCACTTCTGTGCTATCTTTTCTGTTCTTTTAAATAGTGCATCAGTCCTTTTGCCAAAAATAAATAAATAAATAAACCATTGTCCTGATTGCTATAGTATTCTAATGTCTTAACATTAGATATTGTGAGGCCTTGACATATATTCTTTTTCATAATGTTTTGGCTATTCTAGTTATTTTTCCTTTCTAGGGCTAAAATAGGGAATGTGTTGAATGTATAGATCAATTTAGGAATAATTTATATCTAAATAAGTATGAATCTTCCAGTCCATGAATACAGTATACCTACATATCTGTTATTTAGGCCTTTGTGTGTATGTGTGTGTGTGTGTGTGTGTGTGTGTTTTGTATTTTGTCAGTATACAGATCATGCGCACATTTTGTTCTATTTTAAATAATTAATTTTTGTTGAAATTATACATACAGTTTTAAAATTATTCATTTAAAGATGTTCATTGCTGGTATATAGAAATAAAGTTGAGTTTTGTACAGTTTTCTTGTATCCTGTGATTTCCTACCCTTATTGTTCTAGGGAATTTTTAAAATTTTATTTATTTTTGTAGTTTCCATGTAATTTTCTACATAGACAATCATACTCTTCTTGAATAGATAGAGTTTTATTTCTTTATTTCTAATCTGGAAATCTTTTATTGTTTTATCTTCTCTTATTTTACTGGTTAGGACTTTTAATGCTATGTTAATTTCACCATTTTAATATTTGCTGTAGGTTTTTATGAATGACCTTTATCAGGTTAAAAAAAATCTTAGTTTTCTGAAATTTTCATTATAAATAAAGTTCAACTTTTTCAAATTCTCTTGTCTAGATCTATTGATTTTTCTTCTTACTTTGATAATATCAAGAATTATGTAAACTGAATTTCTGATGTTAAAACAAACTCACATTAATACAATCCACTCCATTTGGCTTTGATATATTAAGCTTTGTTTATGTTATTGAACTCTATTGGTTGATATTTTATCAAGAAATTTTGTATCTATGTTTATGAGGGATATTAATTTAATGTTTTCTTTTCTCATAAAGTCGTCATCTGACTTTGGTATCAGGGCAACACAGGCTTTGTAATAGGTGGGAATGCTCCTTCCTCTTCTATTTTATGGACGTTGTATAGAATTGTTATTATTTCTTTTTAAATATTCAGTAAACTTCCTTGGTGAATCTGTCCAGATTAAATTTTATTTGCTGGAAAGTTTTTTAACTCTAAATTTAAATTTCCTGAGTAAATGTAGGACATATCTTAAAGTATCTTTGTTTTTTTTCCTGAGTAAGTTTGGCAATTTTGTGTCAAAGGACTGGTCTGTTCTATATTTTGTTGAATTTATAAATGTAGAGTTGTTTTAGTATTTCCTTAATAATATTTGTTGGATCTATAATGTTATCCTCTCTTTCATCATGATATTAATGGATTAGGTCTCTCTTTCACTTTTGTCAATCTGACTAGAGATTAATCATTTTTATTGATTTAATATGCCTCAGATCATTTGTCTAGATGTCAGCTGAGAGGAATTTGAATTTGAGTTTATTTCTTAATCTGTGCTCTCTATATTATACTGTGCTGTTCTGATTACTTTAAATATAAATTTTGCTATCCATACTCTCACATCGCTCTCCTTCTCTAGCATTCTCTCTTGTCTACTTTTGTATCACTTTCTCTTGATAGTGTTTACTCTCTATTCAAACACACACACACACACACACACACACACACGTGTGCACATATGTGTAATAATATTATAATATGTGTGCACACACCTAATAATATAATAATGAGATTCATTTTGAGGCATAGCCTGTAGAATCAAGCTTATTATTTTCTTAAATTTACTTTTTAAAAATGTTTAGTCATAGTTTTGATTGTAATAGAGTTAACATCCCATTAAATTTGCTGATTTACAGTGTACAAATCTATGATTATTAGTATAGTCACATGTTATTTTACAAACAGATCATCTGCTTATCTATTTTTTTATATGTTCTTATCTATAATATAATATTACTTATTTTTTAGGGATTAAACTAAGTTGTTCTGTGAAATTTGCTTTGTTATTATTATAGTCATTTTTTAAAAACCTTTGTTAAACACTTAATATTTCCATTCACCACCAACTCTAACAAAGAAAAGGAAAAAAAAAAGATTTAAAATATAAATATACTAGGAAGTTCTTACTCCGTAGCCTCATCTTGGGCAAGTCCTTATTAAAAAGGGAGAGTTATACCCTGAGGTTTGCATGATTATACTTCTTAGTGTTGCCCGCATAAATTCAGACAGACTTCTGTTTAAATCTCCATTAGTTGACATGCTGCCCTGTGACAACCAAGTCAGTGCATATCAGCAGTGTTTGTCCCCAGAAGTTAAGTCTGACAAGCAACTCCCCAGAATTCTATGTTCAACCTATTGTGTTTGTCTTTACTGTCAACTATTATTAAACTCAATCACTCACATGAATGCTATTATGCTATTATTCTTTCTTCTTCAGTTTTAGCTTGAGATTGTCTTTTGTGAAAAAAAAAAGAGCTGTAAAACATAGAATTTTTAAGTTTCTAGTAATTTCTTAACTGACATAGAATGAAATACAAGCTGCAGATGACTTTATGAACACTGCAGTTGCTGTGTCTTTTGAATTACTTTTCTCCTTATATCAGAAAATAAGCTGCTAAACTGTAACTTCTATAAAAACATTACGGTTTTAACTCTTCAAGGAAATGTATTTGCCCAAAACTTTAACATAAAAGAATAGACTACAGAAGATGTAGTTAACATTTTTTAGACTTGAATGTATTTGTTTGCCTATAAGTTACGAAAATGTAATATTACATGAATAGAAAATAAGAAGACATACAATTATGTGTGTGACCGAGAAAGATTATGGCTTGGGAATGATAAGAGGACTCCTCTGAAGGTTGAAGAGACGTCAGATGATGGTCTTGAAAGTTCAATCTCTTAGACATGGGCTTGAAGAATTTAACTTCCCAAGTCTCATTGCTGGTTAATCAGGCCAAGTCCTGAAATGAAGTGCTTTCTTTAATGAATTCCTTAAGTTATTTAGGAAGCCCCAAGATTATT
>NW_011905898.1:0-2066 GCF_000151845.1 Pteropus vampyrus
AAAAAACTTGTCTCTAGAAATACACAAATCAAGGATGACTATGACGTGAGTTACGCCCACTAGCCTTGTTCTGTGCACAGTTCTTTGCAGCAACACTGGCTGGAGCTTTATTTGAGTTTGTTATTGATATAAAAATCTAATTCTCAGTGTCATCCTCTAGGAATGATAGATGTGAAGATCACAGGGCACTGTTTTTTGGAAAATATGCTGAGCTCAGTTTAAGGAGAAGCCCACACCAGATGTGGAATTTATTTTCTGATCCTATACATTCTGGCCCTGTCCATATGTATGCCTTGTCATAACTATTTGGAATCTTAACCATTTTTCATTTAGAAAATAGTTTTTCAGACTGATTACAAAACCAAAGTTTTAAGAAATACTTAAAACTTTTTATTCACACTTTTCTACTAAAGAAGTGGTAATAGAATATACGAGAATTAGCTTCATAAACGCCCAGCTATAAGGCTATATCAAACATAATGTGTTCACTATTTTTCAATGGAAAAATTTAAAAAATATATTTTATGACCAACTTGAATAAGTAAACCTTAAAGATATAGTATGACTAGTCAAATGTCTACTTATGATAGTTTTCATTTATTCTGCACATAATGGTGTAAAATCATACTATATAAAATTTATTTTGCATTTTCCTATACACACATATCAATATTTGATTCAGATTCTTCATATGAATTTTGAATCCTTGTCTTGATCGACACGTAATCTACTTTTTGAATCAGCTGTTCGCATAGTTTTACAAGAGTACATCATCTCGTTTTCATCCCAACCTGGCAAAATGAAGCACTTTTAGACTGCACGTGCAGTATTGCCCTGGCATTTTATCCCACAGAAACATAATGTTAGGAAAGTCGTTTTCCTTTTTCTTATGCCCAATTCATCCTAAATGGATATAATGAGTCTCATAGTGTAACAACTTATCATATTGCTTTTTAGAGTGAACTTTAAATGCCTTGTTTTGACACAGCATTTGTGAGATCCTACCCCCAGGATCTCCTACGTTTTTTTACCCTTTTCTTTTTAACTCAACTTTTGTAGGTGACCTTGATAAACATCTGGTGTTAGAAGTAACTAAGGTTGTTTCAGGCAGATCTGCCTTTCCCAAATGGTACTCTGTACTTCTCAAGGTCAAGTCATTAGAAGAGTACCCCATGATCTGACTTCGTAAAGATCAGATATAATGTGACACCCTCTTTTCTGGGATTATTTTTAAGAAAGGCAGAAGCTTGCCTTATATGTAGCTATCTGTAATGTTTTGGAATAAACATGCTCATTTTTAAAAGCAGCACTTAAAATACTCAGTCTGTGAGTATGCGGTAGAACGCAATGTTCTAGCTGTTTCATTTACCAAATTATTATCCAGCTGTAAGAAATAAACAGTGTTGTCATAGCATTGATCAATTTGAAGAAAAATCATCTCCTTTTCTAAATTTTTAGGCTTTTGCAGACTCTAACATGATGTAGCAGCATGTCATTTTGACAAGATGCCAAGCAGTCTTTCAACAGGTTGTCTGGTAAAAACACTTCAGGTACATATGGCAGTGACTGCTATCGAAATGTCTAGATGGATAAAATGGTAAAAACTTGTTTGCCGACACAGAAACAGAGACTGTTAAAATACTTGCAAATGATACAAGACTGAGACTTAGTCCTTTTCATCTTCACAGTATTTCATAATCTTAATCCCCTTTAACACCCCCTGGAAGTAGTTGGTCTCCTGATTTTTGTAGTTAAGAGAATAGAGGCTGCCAGCGATGGTATCTGAGCTGAAACTGAGGCTCAGAAGTTTCTTGTTTCCACTTTTGTGCTACAATTGCTTTCCTGAAGTGAGCAGGATTGCTCAAGTTTGAGCACGAGATCTCTCCCATATAAAGTTAGTTTAATTACTAGCCTGGTGGTTTAATCTAGTTCAGAGGCATTCCATGGGGCTTGGTGCAGCATTTGGTGCATTGGTAATTACCCGTTGAAGTCGCTAACACTTTGAGCTTCTGGAAATTTGGTTTCATTGCAAGAGACTGACCTGGCAGTTCCCTCCTTTCTGCTGG
>NW_011905899.1:0-1816 GCF_000151845.1 Pteropus vampyrus
GCTGGTCCTCATTACTCCATTATGGCCAAAGCAGAGTTCCAATTTCTTAAATTTTATTTTTGCTCCTGTCTTAAATTTTTCATTTAATTAAAATAACATAGTAACACATCAAACAATGCAAAGGACGTAGAAAACCCTTCCTCATCCCTCAGTTCTAGTTCCTAAAAATGACATTAATTTTTTTTTTTTTAATTCTCGAACATCAACTGGGTGTCCTACAATTTATTTTATTTTTTTAAGTTTATCGAGGTAACATACATTTTAATTTTTAAAATATATTTTTAAATGTTCGAAGAGATCAAAAAACTTTATAAAGCAGAATACTCACCTGTTTACCTTCTTTTTTGCTTTCCCATATTCCCATGATGTGTCTATGTAATCCATGTTTTTAATCAAATATTATGCATTTATAGACAATTACAGTATATTTTTATTTAAAAACATACACATTGTATTAGCATCATCAAACTTGCTAAAAACTAGTTATTCTAACCACTAAAAAGAAATAATTATGTGATGTAATTACATGTGCTAATTATTGCTCAATGGCAATTATATTAAAATGTATAAATGTATCTAACTTGTATCTAACTTAAATTTATACAATTTTATATCAAATATATTTCAGTAGAAAGGTAGAAAATTCACACATATATACATATATTTTTATGTATTTATATGTATTTATATAACTATATTAGAGACATTAACATTTTAAACTGCTATGTAATATTAAACTATAAGAGTATGCCAGTTTATCCAGGATCTTACTGAAAGGTATCTGTATTGTTTTAAGTAATCTTCTTTAAAGAATAAAACCTACCAGCATTGTATGAGTTCTGTCATTTATTTATATCTTTGAAAACGTGCCTTTGTGACCCATCAATTTATCAAAGAGCCAGCATACTGCAAACAAAATATAGAATATGTGAAGTAGTACGTCACTGCTGTTTAATTGTCCTTTCCATGTCTGGGAGTTGTATGAATTCCATGCCCACATCCTTTACTCATTTGCCTATTGGGTTGATTGTCTTTTTCTCTGTGATTTGTAGAAAATTTTTATAACATTTTGAGTCCTTACATTTCCTAGGTTATATGAATATTATGTCCAATACTGTTGCTTTTATTTTAACTTTATTATGGTGTTGATTTTTATATATAAAGATGGTTATATCAGACTTACATTTCATCGATGTATTTTATGCTTTTTGCATTCTACTTAAGAATTCCATTCCTTTTTAAAAGCTCTGTGTTTTTTCCATTATTTTAAAACTTTGTTTTTTTTTTTAACACATCTTGAATCCATTTGGATTTGACTTCTGATTTATGGAAAGCTAATCGTTGCAATAGCATTAATTGTAATAAAAGAAGTAATAAAATCAGTAGTCATAATAGATAAGATACTGGTAACATTTATTAAGCCCTTGATATGTACCAGGCACTGTTCTAACTGTTTTACGTATATGTTAGCAATGATTCAAGAAATAGACACTACCATTATCATTGCGTAGTTGAGTAAACTACAGCACGGAAGATAAACTGAGTAGCACAAAACTATATAGTTTAGTACATGGCAGTGCTGAGACTGAAAACAAAGCAATTTTTCCAAATCCTCTTCAGCACTTGTTATCTCTTGTATTTTTGGTGATAGCCACTCTAACAGGTGTAAGATGATGTCTCATTGTGGTTTTGATTTGCATTTCCCTCATGATTAGTGACGTTGAGCCTCCTTTCATGTACTTGTTGGCCATTTGTATATATTCTTTGGAAAAATGTCTATTTAGATCTTTTGTCCATTTTAAAATTGGATTATTTG
>NW_011905900.1:0-2152 GCF_000151845.1 Pteropus vampyrus
AGGGACTGTCTTCTGGGCTCAGGCCCTGAGCCACGGAACATCAGCTCAGCGAGCCGAACTCATCGCTGTGACCCAAGCACTCCAATGGGGTAAGGAGAAGACAGTTAACATCTATACAGACAGCAGGTATGGCTTTGCTACTGCACATATTCATGGGGCACTCTATAAGGAGAGAGGATTACTCACCTCAGCGGGGAAGGAAATCAGGAACGGAAAAGAGATCCTAGCTCTCCTGGAAGCCATCTGGCTGCCTAAGAAAGTAGCTATCATACACTATCCAGGTCACCAGAGAACAGAGTCTGAGGTAGCCCGAGGCAATGCCTTTGCCAACCGAATCGCAAAGGAATCGCAAAGGAAGCCTCCTGAAAACCAGTGGGGCCTATTGACATTCTTCCAGTTCTGCCCCCCAGGACGCTCTCAGACTCACCCGTCTACACCCCGGGGGAACTTGAATTACTCAGTAAGCTAAAGGGGTTGAAGGACCCACTGGGTGGATCCACCTCCCAGATGGACGCACCCTAGTACCTGGTGCCCTAGGTTGGGAACTAGTCTCACTAGTCCATCAGAGCACCCACCTAGGAGGGACAAAGTTAATTGAACTTTTGAAAAGAGACTGTTATATCCCAGGGCTACACAAAACTGCGAAAGAGGTAACAACAAGATGTCATATTTGCACCCAAGTTAACCCTGGGCCTCCTGTTGAAGTACAAATTGGATCAAGACTCAGGGGCCAAGCCCTGGGAGAACATTGGGAATTAGACTTTACAGAAGTAATCCTTGGAACTTTTGGATTTAAGTATCTACTCGTGTTCATCGACACCTGCTCAGGATGGACTGAAGCCTTCATAACTAAGAGAGAAACTGCTCAGGTAGTAGCTAAGAAATTAGTATCAGAAATAGTACCCTGATTTGGCTTGCCATTAACACTGGGGTCCGACAATGGCCCGGCGTTCATCGCCAAAACAAGTCAAACCTTAGCCAAAATGTTAGGTATTAATTGGAAACTACACTGTATATATAGACCTCAGAGTTCAGGCCAGGTAGAAAGAATGAACAGTACATTAAAAGAAACTTTAACCAAGTTTAAACTTGAAACTGGCGAGAACCGGGTGAACCTCCTCCCCCTTACCCTTCTTAGGGTGAGATGTACCCTTTACCTTGCCCCATATGAAATCACGTTTGGGAGACCTACACCTCTCCTACCCAAGATAGGGGTAGAAAAGGTGACTGAAATTCCCAATTTCTCACTACTTAAGTCTTTACAGGCACTACACTTGGCAAGAAAAGAGATTCAACACTTAGTCTCCACCACCCAGGAGAGCCCTGGACAGTCACTCAAACCTCTTAGCCACTCTCCTGGTGACTAGATTTGGGTAAAGAAGATACATACAGCCGCCTTTGAGCCCCACTGGGACGGACCCTTTCCTGTCATAATAACACCCCTTGGTTAACAACTCTCTTGACAGCCATTACAGGCCCTCTTATTCTAGTCATCCTGGGCCTTTTGTTTGGGTCATGTGTAATTAATTGGATAACTGCCTATGTCAGAAAGTGGGTACAGGCAGTAAAACTCATGGTTCTCAAAACTCACTACCGGCCACTCCAGGTTGAAGATTCAATGGTTTGAATTCCCCTGAAAACCAGTGGGGAATGTTAAAGAGTGGAAAATTTTCAAGTGAACCAACTAGCTAAGTCAGCTATAGGGAAGAAATATCTTTAGATACCAGAAGTTGTCCTACTTGCTTGGGTGTGGGTTAGGAAGTGTATTGTATAAGATATGAAGATGGCCAATGTCTGCTTCTGTAATCCACTTACTTGTTAATTAAGGGTGTGGTTCTGGGCAAAGATATGCTAACAGCCAACTTCCACTTCTGTAATCTGCTTGCTTGTTCAGAAGACCACCAGGATGTGGTCTTAAGCTTTATAAGCTGCCTCCTCTGAAAGCTCGGGGCTGATCTAGTACCAGGGCTGATCTAGTGCTGGCTAATAAAGGCTCATAATTAATCTCAATTGGCTCCGTGGGTCTCAGAATCGTTCGTGCCATAACAAGCACCTGGGAATAATCATCTGTGCTCACTGATTCACCTTCTGAATTCCTGACTCTGACCTCTGGCTTGCAGTTCTGCTCTCTGAGTGCCTGGCTCCACACCTG
>NW_011905901.1:0-2414 GCF_000151845.1 Pteropus vampyrus
GCCAAGTGAGAAAGGGTTCAGGAGAAACACTGAGAGAGCCTGACAATGGTCCCTGTGAGTAGGGAGAGGGACTTAAAGTACTGGTATGTGACACAGGCCTGACAAATGCAAATGGGAAGAGCAGTGGCTGAAGCCACCTGCCAAGCACAGAACCTCAATATCGGACCCTGCTTTATCTTCTCAGCCCTTTCATGTAATCTCCTTTGCCCCTGACCTTGGAGAAGTCCAACATCATAGCTACTAAGTGGGTAGAAAATAAAGCTAGGAGGTGGGAGGAAGGAGGCGGCTGTTCTCACTTCTTCTGCTTGGCTTCCTAGCCTGGGGCAAGTTAAGGTATTATACCAGACTAAACATTTCAGTTTCTGCAAGGAGACTCTTCTTGGCATGAAAACTGATCAGAGGACTTTTTATTATCCAAGAGCGACAAGGAACCTTATAGGACTTACCTGACAGGATTAGAAAGGGCAGCAGAGGAGTAAATTAATTTGTCTCCTGTTCACAACTTATCAGACCGAGTTTGCCTAGTAAAACTGCTGCAAGTTCTTACAATGGACTGAGCACTTTACAAACCTTATCTCTTTTGATCTTCACAAAATCTTATAAGACAAGACGTATTACTATCCTTTTTTTCATAGGAGAGGCAACTGAGGTTTAAAGGAGTTCATAATTTGTCAAGGTCACAGGGCTCAAAGGTGGCAGAGGTGGCACTGATCCCTGGCAGTCAGTCTCCAGAACTCATGCTTTTTAATCATGGTGCTCTCTTAGTGGTGGCTCGGTAAATATTTGTTAATGTGTAATTAAATGTGGAGTACAAGCACCTTTGATTCTGAGGAAAGAAGGATTTAGGGGCTGCCCCAGCCCTGGCTTGCTGCTGACAAAGTCACCTTGTGTGAGAAAGCCAGCATTTATATACAGACCAGATGCATTGTCCTAGACCAGAGAAGACAGTGAGAGGAAAAAGCAAGAAACCAGGAAAGGGCCCCATCAGCCAGCAACACTTGGACCACCTCTGCCAGAATCAAGCAGTCAACTATGCCTCTAATTTAACAATGCCTCTCATGACAGGACCACTCTCTGTAGGGAAAGCATCTACTCCTAGTAAATTTGCTGTTTGAAAGTAAGAAAATTAAATTATGGAAGAGGGCTGGAAAACATATTTTTCTTGATTATCTTCTCCAAGTGAATCTATATAGGGTTTCCTTTAGGGCCTGGAAGGTAATCATAACAAAAAGAACATGATTACTGTTGTTCTAACTGACGAGGAATTCAAAAATACAATTCCACATTTTTTCCCTCCACTCCCTGCCGCAAAAGATGTTCACTAGATTCTTGCAGACTCTATCCCGGAGACCAGTAAGATGATCAAGTAACTTTGTCTTGATCTTTGCAAATGGAGGATCTGGCTCTGAGTAGAATGATAACTGTACAATTCTGGTGAAGCCTTTGTAATGACCTGTCCTTGGGCAAATACAAGATAAAATTATGCAAATCCAATTTTTTGAAGCTGAACAATGTATGCCACAGACCAGTTCCACTCTGTACCTCCTTGGCACGAATATTTAACATGGGCTGGGATGGAGAAGACAGTCACACCTAGCCTTTGTCTCTAGCAGCTATGAGGAGGAGGTGGGGGGAGGGACACTTTTATTTTCTTTTAGTAAAAGAATTAGCACAGGTTGTCCCGATCTATTTCCATCCCCTCACCACCTCTGAAACACTCTTCTTCCCCTCTATACTTTTCATCATGATGACATTTCAAATTATTTGGTGGGATTTTAGGAAAATTATTGCTGAGATCATCAGAGCCATGTTGGCCGCAGAAGAGAATGAGCTGATCATGCTGTCATAGAAAACGGTGGGTCTTGCCAACAAGAAAACGGGACAGTTGCACAAAGTATCAATTACGAGAACTCTGTCTGCACTGTCAAGGGTTTGCCTAAGAGTGCCAGAGATTCCCACTGAAAGCCTGTCCACGGTGTGTATCTGATGCAGCAGCCAAGCCAAGTCCTTGGGCAGTTTAACCAGTCTGTGAGCAATGAGCCAAATATTGAAAGAGACTTCCCTCAGTCTCTGATGGAAACTTGTCAGGCAAATCTTGCACCTGACAGTTCAAAAGATAATGTATCATTGCTGGAAACTTCTGCTTCTTTTTTGATCTAATGGGAAGAATTCAAAAATTGGTGCCTTGATTTATCTAAGAGACAAACTGGATGTTGCGAAAATTGACAGGTGTTTCAAGAAGGATAGTCCAACCTCCTAATATGGAGCCTGTCAAGTCAAAAATAAGGACACTGTTATTTTAACAATGATTTCAGAAATACAAAAATCACAGGTTTACAGATCTAGAGAGAGTGAAATAAAAAAATTAAAATGGTATTTGCAACAAGATAAAACTAAGTGAAAGAATAAAGGTC
>NW_011905902.1:0-1590 GCF_000151845.1 Pteropus vampyrus
GCCATCCCCTGCCCGAGGCCCGAGGGTGCTGGGGACAAGCGAGGTTGCTCTGTATCACTCTTGTTACTCTCATGATGCTGCTCCAGAGGTGACTCCCAGCTGGAGGTGAAGCCTGGCTGGGCCAGGGGCCAAAGCCATCACCGTACAGTCAGACTTGGGTGGTAATCCCAACTGATTTTACACAAACTCTCATTTCATTCAGACGAAGGCAGGGCCTGTCCGGGTGGCTGTCTGGTGGCTTGCCGGTGGGCACAAAAGCGGGAGGGTTATTGGAATTTGAGGCATTTTGATTTTCAAAGCTAAACATAGTTCTCTTTAATGCTTTTACTAGTTTTTTTTTTTTTTCATGAGTTTAATGGGAAATTAGCAGAGGAGTTTTAACTTTATCAATTTATGTCTTCACTTTTAAAATAAACATTTGTCAAGCTCAAGTGTTTGAACGTCGACATCAGGAATGACTGACAAAAGCCACAGGAATTGTATAGACCAGAGACAGACACTGACCTCAGTCCTCTGCCCTAGGTCACCACCCCACCCCTCCACCCCCAGGAAGCAATGGTGAATCCCATCAAGGGACCCATCTCTCATGTAACAGGTGAGAGGAAAAGCATGGACTTCAGAGTCCCGTCCCCAGGTTTTATGGCTCAGGCCAGTTGTTTAATGTACCTGGGTCTCATTTTTCTCATCTATTATCGGTGTATCAGTTAGAGCTTTTGATGTTGCAAAAACCCTTTTTATTCTTTTAACAATAAGGACTTATCTTGAGTAACTACAAACTCCTAATGTAGGGCAGGCTTTGGGGATTCAGTGGCTCGAGGACATCGCCAAAAAAAAACGATTCTTTTTCCATCTCTGCTCCTGACCTTCCCTGGTTCCAGCTCCCCCACTGAAGCACAACAGGGCTGCCGACAGTTCTTTGAGCTCCCTGTCTCTTTGACCCATAGAGGGTGAGGAGGGATTTTTCTCCCCACCGTCACGAAACGCAGTCTCTGCTTTGCTCTGATTGCAGGTGTTGATTGGCGTGGGGCCTGCTTTCTCTCAGTCACTGTGGTCAGAGAGTGAGATTAAACTGATTTGCTCATGTCCATCAAGGTCCACCCCAGCAAGCAGGGGTTGGGTCCAATCTCGCACCAAAAATGAGAGAAGGCCGAAGGATGCCTGAGGGGTCATGCAAATCATGACAAATGAACACGAATCTCATAGGATTGAGAAGATTAAATCCATAAGGAATGATGTACAAAACCATCTCCCAGTGCCTGATGTCTAGGAAGGGCTTAAAAATAATGCTTTCAAGGAAAACAAACAAACAGAGCCTGGGATGAACCTAAAATCAAACACTTAAATCACGAAATACCCTGGTGTCAGAGTTCAATGAATTCATCAGAAACGAGAGGCAGCGGGCACTCAGATGAGTCGTGTGATCAGTTGTCACTAATGTGGTGTCCCTGCTCTCATTCAGTTCCTCTGAATAACTCTTCTCTTCTCCTTGATCTCATGAGAGGTTAAAAATTAAATATTAAAAATTGTCTACGGCCATACTGTCTGATCCCATCTGATCTCGGAAGCTAAGCAGGGTCGGGCCTGGTTAGT
>NW_011905903.1:0-2312 GCF_000151845.1 Pteropus vampyrus
CTCCACACAATGTTTCCTTGTGATGAGAACTTTTAAGATTTACTCTTTTAACAATTTTCATGATAACCATAGTCATCATGTTGTACATTACAAGGAATGATATTTTTAAAAAATGAAGTCACCTGGTTTTCTTTTCTTTAGTTTCTTGAGCATACCCCCCACCCACCCCAACACCACCATCCTACATTCAGCCAGAAGTATCTGCTGTCTCAGGAAGGCTTTGGGGGTGTTAAATCGAGAATGCATAGTAAGAGACAGACTCCATGTGCAAACTGCTTAGACAGGACTCGTTGTCCATGGATAAACAGACGTGTCACAAGGCAGATCTGGCTGAGAGAGAAAAGGTTTTCTGAGTTCCTAAAGCTCTGTTGACCACTGCGTCAAACCTGGTGGACTTGAGTCTTCAAGTTTTACTCTAAGCCACAGCAGAAGGAGGATGGAGGATGTTACACGAAGGAAGTTCCCCTCGACAGGCAGAAGAAGTAGAAGGATTGAAGCCACAAAATGGTGAGCAGGAAGAGTGGCAAGTGGTCAGCAGTTGCAGTCCTGGCTGTTCCTTGGCATGGAAGCCCAGGGGAGGGGGAGTTAGTCACCCAGATGGGTTTTGCGGCCTCCCAGTAGGAGGCGTTGTTTGCTGTCCTCACGGAGCCTAGACTGGGAACAGAGCCAGCTCCTTAGTGAGGCTCCAGCTCTGCAGGGGCCAGGACAGGATGGCATAACCCAGGAGCAGTTTAGAAATGGAGGAAAAAGGTGTCCAGGTGCCTGAGACAAAGGGCACTCCCACAGGGCCTCCCATCTCCTGTCACTGGGGAAGAAAGCACATTTGTGTTCCCAGGACTACAAAAGGGGTACTGGGGAGAGTGATGGTGGATTCAGATAAATCTGGAGTTGGTCAGGTACTGGAGGCTGTAAAACCAGGGTCTGGTTCTGGCGGTCATTAGCACTATTTATCAGATGTTCCAGTTTATCTCCCCTTCTTGGCATGGAACAGGATTGAGCTTCTGGCTCCGTGGTGGGGCCACATGACTTGTTCTGGCCAAAGTGTCATGAGCAGAAGTGACATGTGCCTCTTCCAGGACAGAGCATTTAACTGCTGAAGTAAAACCCTCCATAAAATGTCCTTCCTTCTACTGTAGCTATGTTCCCAGAGGTAGCCTGGAGGGAGGACAATGATGGTATGGAACAGAGCCCACTGCTGATGTGATAGGCATGTAACATGGGTGAGAAATAAACCTTTGTTGTACATCCCTAAGATTTGGGGACTCTTTGTTGTCACAGCATAACCTAGCTTATACTGGCTGATACAGACTTCATGAATAGAGGCCAGCACAAGCTCAAGGACTCAGCACCTCAGTGGACAGCAGGAGCTAGTCCAGTCACACTGTCTGAGACCAGTGAGAGCCCAGCAGGCAACACTGAGCCACCATGAGAGGTGCTACCTGCCCCCTGTTGCCAGCTGCCATATTAGGAAGAAGGAAGTAGAATGAAGATACACTGAAAGAGGAGGTAAATAGTCCTGATGGTTTGAATTTTGAAAGACTGTGAGCATTTGTGGAAAAGATCTTGAGTTAACCTGAAATAGATTGTTTTAAACTGGAAAAGGCTGAGCTATCTTTAATTGGTAATTTAAAGGATCTCCCCAGCTCCTTTCCCAGTCATCTGTGGGAATTTGAGCTCAAGAACAAGTTGAGATGAATTATAGAAAATAAAGTTCTGTGATTTTGCACATTTGAATGTATAACATTTTGCAATTTTTTGCCTGCCCAGCTCAGTCTTGTCTGACACCAGAGCTTAGGCCTTACTTTTTTCTTATTGTCCCCAATGCCGCCCCAATGAAAGAAGGAGCTCTAAGCTCAGAGTTGTGGCAGCAAGAAAGACAAGAGCTGGGGTTGGCGGGGGGTGGGGAACGTGAGGAGGCTGTTTTCTGTAGCTAGTAAATTCTTTGTTTTAGAAATAAAGACCAAGGATAATCCGAGGCACGTCCTCAGGGTCATGGAGCCAGGGCAAGCCGTACAGGAGCCTCAGGGCAGAAGCAGGGGCCTCTCCTCATAGATGTCCTGACTTCTTTTCTCTTTGCCTCTGTCTCAGAACATCACACCGCCATCTGCCACCAACACCGATGCCACAAACCTGGGTCACCCTTGACTCCTCTTCCTCTGCATTCGGTCCCCAAGCACCCTGGTCTTGACCGTGCACCGGACCCTCCAGGCCCACCCTCCCCTTCTCTGCCCTGTGCTCAGGATGCTTCTCCCAACTCCTCTCCCTGCAGGGCCACCATGGGCTCACAGTGTCCCTCAACTGAAGCATGACAC
>NW_011905904.1:0-1275 GCF_000151845.1 Pteropus vampyrus
GTATATAAAAATATATGTATACATGTATATGTATATATACACACATGTGAATACCCCATTTTCCCAGCACCATTTATTGAGACTGTCTTTTCTCCATTGAATATTCTTGTGTCCCTTGTCATGTATTAGTTGACCCTATATGTATGGGTTTATTTCTGGGTTCTTGATTCCTTTCCATTGGCCTATGTGTTTGTTTTTTTATGTCAGTACCATGCTGTTTTGATTACTATAGCTTGATAATATAGCTTTAGATAATGGAGTGTGATGCCTCCCACTTTTTTCTTCTTTAACAGGATTGTTTTGGCTATTTAGGATCCTTTTTAGATCCATATAAATTTTAGGACTGTTTTTTTCTATTTCTGTAAAAAATGCCATTGGAACTTTGATAAGGATTGCAATGAATGTATAGATCACTTTGGGTTGTATAGACATTTTAACAATATTAATTTTTTCCAGCCTATGAACACAAAATACATTTCCATTTATTTGCATCTTTTTAAATTTTTTCGTCAAAACTTTCACTTCCTTAGTTAAATTTATTCCTAAGTATTTTATTGTGATTTATACTATTGTGAATAGGATTGTTAACTTTATTTCTTTTTAAGATAATTTGTTAGTGTGTTGAAATGCTGTTGGTTTTTTATATATTAATATTGTACCCTGCTACTATATTGAATTTGTTGATTAGACTAGTTTTTGGTAGTGTCTTTAAGATTATCCATGTATATAAAATCATGTCACCTGCAAAGAGAGATAATTTTATTTCTTCTTTTCCATTTCTGATGCTATTTATTTATTTATGTGATTGCTCTGGCCAGGATAACCAGTAATATGTTGAACATTTCATCCTCAAGGAGTCGTCTTGAGAGTCTTGATCATTAATGGAGGTTGAATTTTCCCAAATGTTTTTTCTACATCTATTGAGATAATGATATATTTTTTCATTTATTCTATTAATGTGATGTATCACATTTATTGATTTGCATATGTAGAACCCTTCTTGCATCTCTGGGATAAATTCCACTTGATCATGGTGAATGATCATTTTATGGTACTGCTGAATTGGGTTTGCTAATATTATATTGAGAATATTTGCATCTGTATTTATCCAGAATACTAGCCTGTAGTTTTTCTTCCTTCTTTCCTTCCTTCCTTCCTTCCTTCCTTCCTTCCTTCCTTCCTTCCTTCCTTCCTTCCTTCCTTCTTTCATTCCTTCTTCTTTCTTTCCTTTCTTTCTTTCTTTCTTTCTTTCCTTTCTTTCTTTCTTTCTTTCTT
>NW_011905905.1:0-1688 GCF_000151845.1 Pteropus vampyrus
TTTCCAAAAACCCCTGTTAAAATATATTTTCCTAGACCTCTTTGTCATTGCTTATATCGCAATAATATTATGGGGCATTTTAGATATTATAAATTTGACCTCTGGGGACACAGAAAGTGAAAAATCTCCCTCCTCGCAAGAGAGCTGTCAGGTAATTTGATGGCACAAGGTGTACGTATAAGGTGGATTAGATAGGGTTGCCAAATGGCTGGCAAAAGCTTATAAAGACAAAGTAAAGGGCTTATGTTCGTCAAATTTGCCTACTTCATAAAACAATTTTATCTAAATCCAGGCTTTACCCTTCTAGGATCCCTTGAGTTAATCAGAGCTGACTTCATCGACAACTTGCTCTTCTTAATTACTGCAGTGTTTTAACTGCATGCCCCAAGGTATTGATGTGGTCAGCGACTAATTTAAGCTTCAGAACTCTAAAAATCTTGGCAAAACTCTGGAGACGGTTTATCAATATCTAAGGTATTTATTATTAAAAAAAAAACCCACAAAGTTTGTAAATCATGGGTACTAATACTACAGTGTTAAACAGTATGATTAACTGAAGATTTCTTAAAAAACTGAAACTCATTTACTTGCTACATACTCTGAACAGCTATTAACATAATGTTTTTACAAGATAACACTCAAGCGAGTATGCCATATGACAGTCCTCAAAATTTCAACATAAAATGTGGTATTTTATTTTTAACAGTTACTTGGGACACAAACTAGAGAAACGTGATTCTCACAGTATACGAAAAAGATCCTTGGCCTGGGTTTCAGGACACATAAACTTGTAGTTTTAAGTCAACTCCCTGTGACCTGTGTGACTTCAGGGAGATAGTTTGATCACTGTGAGAGACATTCTTATCCCTTATCTGTGAAAGCAGTTTACTTCTTTGCTTGTCTACCTAGGTTCATGTCCCCTCTTGCCACATGCCCTTTGCCAAACTCTACGCCATGGCACTTCAGTCTCACCGCATGACTTGCAGTTGTCTGATCTGGTGATGCTCTCTTTTACTATTAGGCTTTTGCACCTGCTGATCCTTGGAAAGTTTGGAGGCAAGATCCGGGAACACTTTTTCTATTCTACTCACTTTTTCTCTGATTAAATGTCAGTGTATCCTTTTGTGCAGTGTCGATGTCATTTCCCTCCTGAAACTTTTCCTGACTCCCCTCTAGGCTTCAACTTGGGGTGATTATGTGTACTCTAACATCATAGGGTGAATATAAATCCTGCGTTTTCAGATTTAGTCCCTGTTTATGTTGGTTTTCCTAACTGAACTATTAATAGTGCCCTCTTTCCCTCTCAAGTATCCCAGTTTGTGTAAAAATTACCTAGCTGCACAGCACGGCATCCTCTGTTTATTCCTATCTTTGCATTTATTATAACTTTGTGCTATTACCGCCAATTTATGTAACTGTTTTCACCAGAAGAATGTAAGATTTTAGCATCAGGTGAACTGTATTTTATTTGCCCAAGTAGCACCAGAACTCATAGTAAGTGTCTAACTATTGAGTCTAAAACATCTTAGGCATGGAATCATGTTAAGGATTGAACTTTAAAGACCTATAACTCTGAAAGTTTCTGTTGTTGGGAATTGAGCAATTTTTACACTTCATACTTATAATGGAAATTAGGATCATAAGTGTAATTTATTATACTTCGTCAATAAAAAATATATGATAATATA
>NW_011905906.1:0-2663 GCF_000151845.1 Pteropus vampyrus
AAAGAGACTATGAAAAGAAAAAGTTTTTATAGTAAAACAGATTGGATGGAATGAAATAGAATATTAACTTTATAGAGTTAGTATGAAATTATTTAATCTTTACTGGAAAGTTGACTAGCCTATTTTTGGTATTAACAAAATTACCTTCCATTCCTTTTTTTTTTTTTTTTTAATAAAACGATGATTATTCTTAAATAGTTGAGTCCAAAGTCACTGTGCCTTTTCAGATAGTTAGGAAATAGATACACGACAGATCCTGTATTTTGGATGGGACATGATGGAGAATATTTTGAGAGTTCTGTTGCTTTCTTTATTCCTTTGTGTGTTTAAAAATGAAATTTTCTTCATCTGGTGTTGAAATCCCAATGTCAGATTTTTCTTTTCCTATGTACTATAATTCAGTGGAATATACATTTTAAAATAGGTCCTTCCTATTTTTAATTTACTTGGAAATTAAGTACAGATAGCTGCAAATAGGCTATATCTGAATCATTCCCAACAACTGAAAAATACTTGGCAGCGGTCATCTGTTTTCCCAGTTCCTTTTTCCATTTTCTTTTTTTATGAGAAAAACTAAATGTCCTGAACCAGCTCTTTCTTTAACTAATGCTAATATCCCCTTTTAAGAAGCATGTGTGCCTCCAAGCAATTTTTTTTTTAAACTATTTTTAGCTAAATCGAGAAGGAGAGAATCAGAAACCTAGAAATCAAAATTTTTAATCAGGGCATTTTTATGAGTGAGACACCATAGTGGAGACAAGACATAGTACTGTGTAAGAACAATTTGATTTTAATTTTCAGTTGATAGTACTCTGGCACAAGCAGCTCTGAAATTTGTAATATGAAATACTTTGGGTACAATCTTGCTTTAATGTTGACATCTCATAAGTGAGTAAAAATTTCTTAGGAGATAGAATAAAATCAATAGTGGTTAATGAGTTTTGAGGGATTAAGTTTTCTCTAACCTCTTACTCCTAACCATGCACCCCCATACATGTTTCTTTTATGATATATTAAATTAAAAAATAATAACTCAGCCTAGTGTTGTTTTCTAGTAAATTTCTTTAAAATCTAATTTAAAAATATCCCCAATATTTTGCATGTTACATCTCGTCTTTACTCTTTGTCATGTGGTTATTCTTTCTTAATGAAGTCATTAGAGGACAACTGTGAAACCATCAAAAATTCTATGATGGAGGAGCCAAACATCAATAAGGTACAAAGTATCATTCAACTGAAATTAGAAATTGCATTCTTTAACAAGAAAAACAAAGTGTTTCTATTTTAATTTTGGACTAGACTTTGTTTCCAATGCAATTAATGTTTTACTTCCTCAATTTATTTATTTTTTTAAATTTTAACAAGTTAAATATTGCAATCACAAAATTTTTTCTGCTTTATTAATAAGAGAGTGCAATTTTAAAGGAAGTTGAATGTGTCCTGTTTTGGCTACAGATTTCTCTGGGTAAATACAAGTTCTTTATAAAATGTAATTGCAATAGCCATTACAGAAGTAAAGTAGTATTCTGTTTTTGCAAGTATCACTTCTGAAGTTAAAATTCTTTTCTATGATACTGATTAATTCCTTAAAATATATCAAATACTATTATATAGCATTTATTTTACTGGTAAAAATAGGATCTAGCATATTGCCTTGTGCATAGTAAGTACTCAGTTCTTGAGAACAAGAGCACAAAAGATAAGAATTTGTGCAGTAATGAAATAACTCCCAAATGTTCTATGATCACACATTCAAATATGGCTTTTATTGGGTTGATACATAATTCATGTGTTTCATATTCTGATATTAAGATCATCTCAAAGGAGTAATTTTTAGAGAAAATTTTCTCAAAAGATTTTTTTTAAGGCTATGAATTCCCACCTCTTATTTTTTCCCACATGAACCTTTTAGTAAATAAGAGAAATAATTCTATGCAATTAATAAAAAAGGCTGATTTGATGTCAAGTATATATTATAACTAAAACCTTGGCAGAATAAATATATGCAGTCCATACTTTGGAAATTTCTCATGGCCTTTGGGAGTTTTAACAGACTATAATTCAAACTTTTAATTAGTTAATAATATTCCTTGCTTGGGTAATCATTAATTAGTACAGTCTATTCATTACCAGAATCAGAATGTTGTATTACTGTAGCCATTACACTACATCAAAAGGCAGTCATTCTGTTAATATCATAATCATTTTTGGCCAATGTTTTCTAAGCCATGTGTGACAATTTTATTTCTAACAGCTTTATTAGGTATACTTGACTTAAAATAATTGCACATATTTATTAAAGCGCAGAGCTTGATCAATTTTCACATATGTACACATTGATGAAGTCATCAGCACAAACAAGAAAATATATCTATTACCCCTAAAACTTTAATCCCTTACTTACTCCTCGCCTCTCACCTCTTCCTTCTTTCTCTCCAGGCAACTACCAATCTACTTCTTGATATTATAGATTAGTTTGCATTTTCTGGAATATTTGTAAATGAAATCATACAGTATTTTTTTTATGCACTTTCTCAGCACAATAATTTTGCGATTCCACTATCTCTTGTATTTCAGTAGTTCATTTCTTTTTATTGCTGAGGTGTATCATTGTATGGCTATACCACATTTGTTTACCCACTTACCTCTTGATAAACACTTCA
>NW_011905907.1:0-1724 GCF_000151845.1 Pteropus vampyrus
TGAGAGAGAAAGGAAGAGAGTGGTTATTAAAACCTGAAAAGAAAGGCAGTCCCCTTATCAGGAAGCACTGATCTTCAGACAAGGTCACGTTTCATTCAAAGTGACCTCGCAGGGAGGAAGACGGGGGAATGGAAATCCTGACCTCACCCTCCTCCTTCCTTCTGAACTGCAGAGGCTGTGCTGGGCTTCCCACGAGCCAAAGCCAACCAACAGCCAGATCCACACTGACCAGCCTCCAGGGCAGAGAGCAAAACGATGAGGGGTGGCGAGTGTGCCTGATGCAGCAAACAGAGCACCCAGCCCAGCCACGGGCATGCAGGACCCCAAGGAAGATGCCCCACCCCCATCCAGGAGGGACCTCTCAAGTCAATGCGAGTAATAAGATGGTATCACTCAAATCTTCAAACCCTCTTCATAATTTCCAACAAAATGGGGGTTGGGGAGAAGGGTGCCTTTAAATTCTCATGTCCCCCTCCGGCTCCCAGCCCTTCTACAGTCTACTCATCACCTGCCATCCCATGGGCATTATCTCTGGCAGGCTCTGCACAGACCCAGATGTAAGACTCAGCCTTTCCTCAAATTCCACAAACAACGACCACTCACAAAAGGCAGTTTTTGTGTTTTTCTGATCCCATGAGAGGTTTGGAGGGAGACCGAAGAAGACTTTACATTGCAAGCAACTTCCAGCCGAACAAAACACACCAGGGCTGGGAAGTCCTTCAGCTCCTCTGACCGCCCGGAATGCGTCACAGGCCACCGAATGTTCAGCCTCACCCTGTATCCTCAAGCCTCTCTTCCCCCTGCAAACTCTCCTGTCATACCCTCCTCCAACAGCACAGAAAATGCCTCTGTGTTGAGCAGTGTGCCATTTCCTTCTGGGTCTCTGCAGGACCAGTCAATACCCGATCCCTCCAGATCTCCCCTCTTCCCCAAGAGATGTCACAGAGAGGTCTGCCTACCAGAGCCAACTCCTCTCCTGCGATGGATTCTGCGGCCAGCTGTCAGTCAAGAAGTTTTTCACCTCCCGTTGTACAGTATTCCAAAAAAAAGCAGTTGATTTTGGTGTAATCCTTTGAGAAGTTTATTAATCAACTTGCATAAAAGCCTGTATCAGTGGTTTCCTTGTCTCGTAGAATTCAGTTCTTCCTCTGAACATGTCACAGAGCATTACCCCACTCAGTTAGCATATTTGAGCATCGTATAGTCATTGGAGTAGCACAGCCATAGCATACCAGGCTCATCTTTTTATTTCAAAGGCTCATTCAGGCGGCTTAGGATCTCAGCTCTTTAAAATTACATTGAGGTGAATCTTACTGCATACAAGCTGCCAGTCCAAATATAATTTTGATTTCCAAATCCTATAAGGTTCTTTACCTTAAAGCATAATATTACAAACGCCATCGGCATGCCTACGTCTTTTACCAGCTTTACGTTGCCCTTAATGTAGGAGCCAAGTAAACAAAAGGCCATGTCCTTTTAAGAATGTTCAGACTGCTAGAGAAAAGCTTCCTTTTCTTTTTTTTTTTTTTACCCTTTTTTATTATTAGTTTCAAGTATACAGTACATTGGTTTGACATTTATACAGTTTATGAAATGATCCCTTGATTACTCTATCTTCCCTCCGGCTCTGCACACAGCCATTACCTTACTGCTGACTTCCCTATGCCGTGCTCCCCATCCCTGTGACCATCTGTTAGCTACTAATCTGTACTTCTTTAACCCTT
>NW_011905908.1:0-2052 GCF_000151845.1 Pteropus vampyrus
CTAATATGTCTCGAGTCTCCAAATCTATAGGTTCTTCCTCCATTTATTCTAAAAATTTCCACTTACAGTTTGTTGAATATATCACTTTTACTGAAGCGTCATTTTAGTTTAACCCCTTTATTGATGAACATTTGATTCCAATTTCTTGCCTAGCTCTGTTTTATCCTTATGGCTAGATTTTTGGGTACATTCTTGATTATTTCCTTAGGGTGAATTCCTGTTAGTGAAAATGCGGGTTTCACAATGGGTGGGTATATCTTTGCTCCTCATTCAATGCATTAGTCGCTGTGTTAGGTACTGGGGATAGTATGGTAAAAAGGTAGACATACCTCCTGTTCTCTTGGAGCCTTGGCTTCTTGCAATGGAGAAAGGTGGGGCTGGGTAATTTATAGGTGGCCCTCATGGGATTGTTGAGGATGGTGCCCCAGCTGGACACTGGATGAGTTGTTTAAGAGACCACTCGATGAGGCCCTATCATCTAAGCCAAATTCTGAAGCAGGAGAGGTTGGCTGGGTGAAGGTCTAGAGCAATGCTTTTCAAACTTTGGTCTGTAAAACAATCACCACTGAGGCTCAGGCTCACTGAAGATCAATAGGATGTGAGCCTTTATATTTTTACCAAGCTTCTCAGGTACTTCTAATGCCAACTAAAATTTGACAACCACTGTGTCAGGGAGTAACATTCATTTGATAGGAGAGAGAACTGAAAGTTAGCTTAGAGGCTGGAAAGATTTTAATATTGCCAAAGGGCCCTCCTGAAAAGTTGTACCAATAAACAAACCTTCATTTGCTGTGAAGGAATATACCTGTTTCTCTGTATCTTTGACAATATTAGATAGTAGTCAATAATAAAAAAAATCTGATAATCTATTCAATGTTACAGATATAGAAATGACACAGCAGGAAAAACCAATTATCTCTAATCTCTGGTCAGAAATCAGAGAACTTGGCCAAAGTTAAAGTTAGAACTGAAGGGTTAATATGCTTCTCAAAATTCTTTCTATCTGTTTAGCTGTGTTATTACATACCCAGATATATCTATTTTAAGCTGAGAAAATAGCACACATATCACCATCTGACACACTACTTACTTTTACTTTTTCTTGTCTATTTTCCCCTGCTAGAATATAAACTCCATGAGGGCAGGGATTCTTGTTTTTTGTCCCCTCCCCACTTTAATCCTCCTCCCCCACTTCCCCCTCCCTGACCTATGGATGTTGCTGTTTCCCTTCTTTTAAGAACTGGATCTCTGAAGGCAGGGCATCTCCCTCCATGCGCTTGGGGGCACACACCCTGAGCCTAGTACCCCCGGCGCACTCTGGGGCCCAGGCGCCGGGCATACCCGGGGCCTGGCGCACCGGGGTATGGTCTGTGGCTCCACCTGTGGTGCGAAACCAGGACCTTCTGTGTGTAAAGCAGACGTGCCCACCATTACACTATGGAGCCACACCCAAGATTCTTTTTTTTTTCACTGCTACATCAGGTGTTACTATAACTGGCATGTAGTAGTTATTCAATATCTACTGAATAAATAACTGGCTACCTTCAACTCACTATTTTAGCTTCCAGTCAACAGTATGCTTCAGGAAGCTGCAAAATTAATTTTTTCTTATGGTCAAAGAATGGGGAATGAGGAAGCCAGAGATAAGACCAATCTCTTGAGTATTTTCTTGTGTCTACTGATATTTCTATATAAAATTTAAATTATCTCGTTACTCATTTCTCATCCATAAATTCCATGAGTAGTGAGGTCTTATAAAGGTTTTAAGAATAAAATATTTGTTGAATAAATTCTAGAGTAAGTGGCAGAGTTGAATAAATTCTTGATGGTATAGGTCAGCAGACTGAAAGGCACAATTCAAGAATTCTTCTTTATTAATGAACAATAATTAGAATGTAATAATACAGCTTGAGCATACTGCTGTGGGGATTCCGTGAACATGTAATGAAGTCTTAATGGAAATTTGGAGTTTAGTCTTTGTAAATAACCAAGAAAAGCGATGGTTGCTAAATTATATCTTGGTATTTGTAGGATATTTAGACTTTTTTTTTT
>NW_011905909.1:0-1990 GCF_000151845.1 Pteropus vampyrus
AGTAATTTGTTTCAGGATCACATAGCAGATGAAAGACAAACTAGGATTTCAATTTCAGTCTGATTTCAAAACTCACGCTCTTAACCATTATGCTAGGTATCTATCACACTGCACTTTAGAAAGAAGGTATCAGTGTGGATAGTGCTTTTGAGGAAGAATTTAATTAGATGTCAGAACAATTAGGACGCTCTCACAGTAATTTAGATGATGAGTTCCTAGGTGGAAAGAAATTGGGGGTGGAGATAGGGCGAAGGGTTCAAAGGAAACAGATTAAAATCTAGTTTATGGATTTAAGGATATTAATGAAATAGTTCCACAAATTTTTTTGTCAGGTCTATAACATTAGCTCGAATCATTGCTAAGATAAGGAAAACATTTAGGATCAGGTAGACCGAGGTTCACCTCTAGATCTTTGATTTACTAGTTGTGTATACTTGGACCAGTAGTTTAATAACTAAGCATTCACTAATTGTCTGTAAAATGGAAGTTATAATGTTTAATCTAATGGAGAGGCTGTGAAAATTAAATGAAAAAATACATTTTATAATATATATCACAATGTTTAACACAGAGTAAGCCTCCTCACACCACGGTTATAATCAAGGTTTGGCAAATGTGGCTCTTTACTCAAATATAGTGTTACGTTCTAATGCTCTCTCTCCCAAAAGATCATATAAGGAAGTGTGTATGGTGAATACTATTTCCTTAGGAAGAAAAATTGAAAAGTGGTTCTATGTGTGCAGATGCCACTGGTTTGAACATGTACACATCATGGCTCAGCTTCCTCAAGAAATTGATGTTCAGGAACCATTTTGGAGACTAGCAATGTTAGAGGAAGGGTGCATATGGAATAATATTTGTCTCTTTCTCTCAACCCTCTTTGCCCCTTCAAATTAAATCTTTCTCAAAATTTTTCTCTTTACTTAACAATTAAATCATTGTTGTTTTCCTTTGCTCATGCCAAAGGTTAGCATTTATGTTGTTGTTTGTGAGATGAAAAAATTATATATATGAAATATAAATCTGTCCAAATACATGAATACATGAACCAGAAATAAAAATTTCATAGTACACTCGTACTATGTATATGGATTCTGTGTATCACAGAGACAAATATTTTTAAGTCAAAAAAAGCTTCATCAGGAAATAATGAGAAGACTCCAAAGATACCAACACCAGAGCAATTTGACAGATATATTTATTTTCCTTAATTATTACCCTTTTGTGATTTTCAGACAAAATTATTTGTAAACTATGAAAGCCATAGGGAAATTTTATTATGCAAAATAAAACCACTAGTTCCCTAAATCTCTTCTAAAGACGTGAGTAGTAGCTACTGAAATTTGAAGAATGGAGATGAAAATACACAAATTTTTATTATAAAAAGTTTAAAAATATTTTAATTTGTTTATCGGAATGTCTTTAAGTTAGACTTATCATCCATCTGAAACAAATCTTGTCCTGCACCCTGCATAAATTAAAGCAACAAGAAAATTTCAGCCTAAACAATCCATCAAAGACATGTGGGTCTTGAAATTCCATGAGTGTTTGATAATACATTCAGTTTTCTAATAGCAAGCTACAGTTTTCATTTCTAATCCAAAGTATGTTTGTTTAACCATCAAATAGACACTGCTGTTAAAAGCATCAGAAATACTTCCAACACTAATGCTTTGCTTCTGCACTTTGATAAGGTTTATATTAACCACATGAATTAAGGACACAGTATAACTACTTTACTGCTATTCCAGAAGCTATAGCTACATATATATGTGCTAGGAATTAAAAAGTAGTTGCTACAAGAAAATATTATCCATGCAATCAAAATATTGCTGACAAGTTGCTCCTTACAAAATATTACTTGAAAACATGTTTCTTTGTACTACAATTTAGACATAAGCTTTTCTTTCTTAGAATTAATTTTAATTCACAAGTGTCTTTTTTATCAATCTTTATCAATACTTTTATTGAGATATATACATATAAAAAT
>NW_011905910.1:0-1021 GCF_000151845.1 Pteropus vampyrus
GGAGGCCATGGACGTGAAGGAGAGGAAGCCATACCGCTCGCTGACTCGACGTCGCGATGCAGAGCGCCGCTACACCAGCTCGTCCGCGGACAGCGAGGAGGGCAAGGCCCCGCAGAAGTCCTACAGCTCCAGCGAGACCCTGAAGGCCTATGACCAGGACGCCCGCCTTGCTTACGGCGGTCGCGTCAAGGATATGGTGCCACAGGAGGCTGAGGAGTTCTGCCGAACAGGTGAGGGTGGAACCAGCCAGGGGCAGAGTATGGGGCAGGTGTTCGTGCAGGCGTATGCGGCAGGTGTGCGTGCGCCAGGGGGCGGGCGCAGGGGAGCAGGAAGGCAAGCGAGGGCAACAGTCAACACCAAATCTCTGCTTTTTTGACACCGGGGATCTGATCAAAGCCTGCCCTGTAGCTCATTTTCTAGTTCATTCATTGTTATGCTTAGGCGCTTCCTTGGCATAATGAGGTGGTTAGCCACTGGGCTCCCAGTCAGACTTCCTAGAGTTGAATTCAGAGCCTTAGGCTCTCCTCTAAGCCTCAGTCTTCAGCTGTTAAATGGATGAATGGTTTCTCTACTGTGCTGAATAGTTATGAGGACTAATTAGGTGACATGTTTAAGCGATGAGTTTGATAACACCAAGTAAGTCTAAGATAGACCTAAAGCTTAATAATTTGGCACCTGACTCCCACTTCTTCATTTCCTACACACAGTAGTCACCAAAGCCTATCCTCCCTACTCCAGAATACCTTTCAAATTTGTCTCTCTTCTCCATCCCCTCTACCACTGTCCCAGCTCATGCCACTATTCTCTCTCTCTCTGTATATATATGTATACACACACATACATACACACATATATACACATATATGTATATATATGTACATACATGTATATATACATATCTGTGAGAGTTGACCACAACTCCTCTTCACCCAGTGCTGCTCCCTATGGACCATTCTCTGTACTGCAGCTGGAGCGAAGTTAGAAATAACTTTCCATTGCCTTTAAACTGCACTCCTTAACC
>NW_011905911.1:0-1839 GCF_000151845.1 Pteropus vampyrus
TGTGTGACTGTTCCCCTGCTTTTGTAGCACCAAAAAGTAATTAAGGTGCCATGCTGAAGCTGACCCTCTACACATTTACCTAGAGAAATCAGAATGCTACTTGTCTTTCATCATAGTTCAACACAGAGGTTCCTGACAGCCTGGGAGTCTATTCACTATCCTCATTCCAACTCTATTTTCTCTTGCCTGATAATCCACCAATGACTCCAATAGCCAGATCTATAAGAAGAATTCTATACACACTCATATCAGTTAAGGCTCAAGCAAGAATCTAATGGTACACTCAAATGATACAGGCTTTATGGGACTAGTTTAAAAAGTGCAGACAGAATATAGCAAAAGCCACAAAGCATAGTTCAGTAATCCCAGGGCATGGTTACTTCTTATGTCTGAAAGACTGATAAAAGAGAGTGGTAGCCAGAATTCAGAAAGGCCTTATTATAGATACTATAATCTTCAATCAAAAGACAGCCAGACCACAGTGACCCCACAGAGACAAAGCTCAGAGAAGAAATATCCTTATATAGTGCTCCTGCCTTATAAAAACCTTTCAGGAAGCCGAGAGGCGAAATCCTATCAATTTAGTCCATATACTTCAGCTTCCCAGAGCACAGAACAAGAAAAAGTTGTAGGGAGCTTCCATGAAGGAAAATGAAACTTATTAAGCACACTATCCAAGATACCACTTTCATAAAAGGGTAAAGGATAGAGTTTTTTTTTTTACGTGTAATAAATACATAAAATATACCATCTTAATCCCTCTTTTTAAGATAATTAATCCATGACAATTTCCACCACCTCAAAATTAGATTAAAATAAATATGATGAACATACTTCCTGACTCAAACTAGACACAAAGCTATAATAATCAAAACAGAAACACAGACCAATGGAACAGAATTAGAACCCAGAAATAAACTCATGTATATATGAACAACTTATTTTTAACAAGGGAGTCAAAAACTTGCAATGGAAAAAGAAAAGCCTCTTAATAAATGGTATTGGGAAAACTGGACAGATATGTGCAAAAAAACTGAATTACTATATGGCACCATTTATACAAATAACTCTAAATGAATTACAGACTTGAATATAAGACCTGAAACAATAATATACATAGAAGAAAACACAGGAAGCAAAATTATGGACCTTGGTCTCAGAGAGTTTTTTGAACTTTGCCCTGAGGCCAAGAGAAACGAAAGCAAAAATAAATGAGTGGGACTACATCAAACTAAAAGGCTTCTGCACAGATAATGAAATCATCAACAGATTGAAAAGGCAATCAATAGAATGGAAGATATTTGCAAATGATACCTCCGATAAGGGGCTAATATCCAAAATATATAAAGAACTCATACAACTCAACAAAAAACAATCCAATTAAAATATGAGCAAAGGACCTGAATAGACACTTTTCCAAGGAAGACATACAGATATATGAAAAGAGGCTCACCATCACTAGTTATAAGGGAAACGCAAATTGAAACCTCAATGATACACCACCTCACACCTGTTAGCATGGCTATTACCAATAAGTCAAGAAATAACAAGTGTTGGAGAAGATGTGGAGAAAAGGGAACTCTCTCACAATGTTGATGGGAATGTAAATTGGTGCAGCCACTATGGAAAATGCTATGGGGATTCCTCAAAAAATTAAGAATAGAACTACCATATGACCCAGCAACTCTTCTGGGTATTTAACAAAAAATATCGAAAATACATATTGTAAAGATATATGTACCTCTATGTTCATTACAGCATTATTTACAATACCCAAGATGTGAAAACATCTTAAGTGCCCTTCGATGTATGACTGGATAAAGAAGATGTGAGATATAT
>NW_011905912.1:0-2096 GCF_000151845.1 Pteropus vampyrus
CTGACACAAAAAGGTGCAGAGGAACTGAATAGATATAGGTCTAAAGAAGACACCAAGTGGCCAAAAGATACATGAAAAGGAACTCAATATCACTAATCATCAGGGAAATACAAAGCAAGACCACAATGAGATGTCACTTCATACCTGTTGGAATGGCTGTCATCCAAAAAACAAGAGACAAGTATTGATGAGGATGTGGAGTAAAGAGAACCACGGGGCACTGTTGTGGGATGTAACTAGGTGCAACCACTGTGGAAAACAGGAAGTTTCTTAAAAGTAACAATAGAACTATCATGTGGCTGAGCATTTCCACTTCTGGGTAGGTATTCAAAGTAAATGAAACCAGGAAATGAAAGAAATATCTGCACACTCATGTTCATTGCAGCATAATTTACAATAGCCAAGATATGGAAATGACCTAAGTGTCCATCAATAGATAAAAGAAGACATGGTATGTGTGTGTATGTGTGTGTATATGTATACGTATCTATATAGTAGAATATTATTCAGTCATGAGAAAGAAGAAAATTCTAAGACAAATATTTCAACTCTGGGGAGACAAATGTGAGATTCTACATTGCTTTTAAAGTTAATCTGTTGCAGAGACATTATATATACATATATAATATCATTGTAGTATATATACACATACACACACACACACACACACACACACACACATATATATATTTATAGTGGAATATTATTCAGCCATGAGAAAGAAGAAAATCCTGCCATTTGTGACAACATAGGTGTACCTTGGGGACATTATGCTAAATGAAATAATCCAGACAGAAAGATAAATACTGTATAGCGTCATTTATATGTGGTATCTAAAAAAAAAAAATCAAACTCATAGAAACAGAGTAACAAAGTAGTTGCTAGGGGTTGGGGTGGGAGAGGTTGATACAAGGGTCCAAACTTTCCATTATAAGATGGAAGCTACACATGAAGATCTACTGTAAAATGTGATGACTACAGTTATAATACTGTATTATAGAACTGAAATTTACTAATAGAGTAGAACTTGAACATTCTCACCAAAATAACAAAGTGATGAATGTGTTAACTAACTAGATGTTGAGAATCTTTTCCCAATATATATGTGTATAGCAAATCGCCATGATGTACATTTTAAATATCTTATGATTTTGTCAATTATACACCAGTAAAACTAAAAAATAAAGTGGATAAAAGAAACAAAAATATTCGTTGTAAAAATTTATGTTCACTCAAATTTATAAGCTTCCGTGATTGTTTTTTTTTAAATTCACTAAGGGTGGGTTGTAATTGGTCACTAATTGTAATGTTCTAATTATCTTAACTAGTTAACAAAGACTATGCATATCTTTATAAAATTAAAATGTCACTGTAACAGATTAACTTTAAAACCCATGTGGAGTCTCACATTTGTCTCCCTGGAGCTTAAATACCTGTCTTAGAGGATTCTAGGTACTGTCTGGCTCATCTCATTCACTGACATTTAAATATGATTTTTCCTATCACCTGATAAATGTGTGTTTTTGGAAAGAATATGCATTTTTTTCCTACTCATTTCATATAATATTCACTAATTCTTATAATAACGGCTTGAATTTAGGAGAGGTAAGCAATGTAGTTACAAAGATAATGCAATCTGTTCCCATAAAAATCTGCATAGCTGAGAGGAATCCTTTCAGAGCACTAATAATTATTTTTCATAGTAGGGTAATGGGCAGGAGTGGTTAGTTAACTAGATTCAATGGTCCAGTGTCATTTGTTTGCTTCGTTGGAATTGCCTAAATTCTAGGTAACATTTTGTAGCAATTTTGTTAGAGTATAAATTTCAAAAGCTACCAATCTGATTCCCATTCAAATATATAGAAAACATGTGTCAGATTGTAATTGAATTCGTTAGTGAAGAAATTGTCAAGTAAAGCCGATTCAGAGGAAAATTTGTCCGCACAGATTATGACTCATCACTAGAATAAATAATGCTGGAATAAGATTGGTAGGTGAGATACGAAACTGGTTAATGTCCCAATGAGCAATATAAACTATAACTGTTATCGTTATAGTTTTTTTTACCTTTCAGGTAAAAATTATTTGCATCTCTA
>NW_011905913.1:0-2445 GCF_000151845.1 Pteropus vampyrus
AGCTAAAATGTCGACATGAGTACTTAATTATATAGTCTTGAATTTAGTATTATTTCATGTATGTGGTTTATTCAACTAGCTATAAAAACCTAAGAGCCTCTAATGACTTCTTCCACATACAGCAAAGACACAGTTGAGTACATAGTAGATTCTTAATATGCAGTGCTTGTCCAGTAAAAGGCAAAACATTTTATTTATGTAACGCCCACCCAGCAATAACCATGTGCCAGGGCCAATGCTTTGTAACACTCCTTTTTAAGTCCTAATAAAGAACTCTGAGTTAAACACTACTAACTCCATTTTACGTGAGGAAACCAAAACAGGTGAACTAATTTTGCCCCAGGTCACACATCTAGTAAATAACAGAGCTGGAATTTGAATTTAGGAAGTCTGGCTCAAGACTGGGCTCTTAACTATTATGCTATTGCTTATAATATAACCTCTTATAACAAACTACAAATCAGTAAACTATTTCAAACTGTCTTGGATTAATAAAAACACAATGCAGCTCTGGAGGTCATAGTCATAGACAAAACTTTTTTTCCACAGTATTTGAAGTTCTTTGGTATGTGTATTTGTCCCAATGCCTATTCATGGAAAGAGTACTTGTGTAAAAAGTATTTTCACTTTATTTTAGTAAGGCTTGGATTTTAATGGAGTGGGAATCTTTTTTGTAAAATATGACACTAACATGTTGCAGTGGCGAAAACTGCTTTTGAAGTAAGACATGCTAATTCACAGACTTTAGCTATGTGACTCTAGGCAAGTCACTTCAACCTATAAACCCTGACTTCCTCCTCTGTAAACTGGGTATAATAATACCTTCCTTTCAGGATTGCTGTGAGAATTATTATTCTTTATAGGAATAACATAGGTAAAGCCCTGGCTGACACTAGGTACTCCAGAAATTATGATTAAAATTAGAAATTAAGAAAATTATTATAACTACACCTATACATATTAAGCAGGAATTTTTCGGTATTATACATTTTTACACAATTCAGTCTCTCAAAAAAGAAACTTTAAAACAAACTATTTTTCTTTGAGAGGTGGAGGGATGGTCTAGCATTGCTATAGGTAGTCTCAAAATTAGCCACGCTAAATTAAAAATAGGAATGCTTGTAAAACAAATGATTAAGAGTCTAATCCATATGAGGATTGTTTTTTTTACTTGACCTAGAATTTTAAACAAAGTCCTAAATCTGCTTTCCTTCAAAACTGCTAAGATATTTCGTAATTTCCTTTTGACTATATTCTTTTATTTTTTAATTTTATATATTAAGTTTCAACACAGCTCTCAAAAACACACTTTGTTATACTCTTATAAAGTTTTCCCAAATTGACCACACATGTAAGCCATCCTAAACATATTTAAATTATTACTTATGAAGTCTTTTAAACAGAGGCAATGATGTAGGGTGTCACTAATGTGTTGAACCTAGTGGGGATGAGAAAGCAAACAAAGTCTATTAGAGAAAAAGTGAATCACCTATCATATCTGAAAGTATATTCTCAAAGTGGTTATGCTTTTAAGTTACACCGAGAAAACTAGCACTGCTGGAACAATTAAAAACCTAGAGTCAAGCTGAGTGGTAACTGTAAAGCAAATTAAAGATCTAAACAGTCACAGCTATAACTACGTAGTTTTTGTGAAAAATCTTTCCTGGCCACAAAGAAAATTTGAGTCTGAGTCCAAGAGACTTTCATGATTATAATATGTAACTGATACATCTCAACAACATAAAAATTGTAAGGAGAAAGTTTAACAACAGCAGTATTACTTTCAAGAACTGTGTTGGGACCTAAAAAAGAAACTCACAAAATTAGATAAATATATCCAGTCTGACATAAACACCATATGGTAATTGCCTTAAGAGACAGGAGTTGTATGTTATGTGTTAAAATTATGACACAGAGGTAGTAAAAGCTGGAAAGCAAATGCAATTTGCACAGTTGGGTCTCAAGTCTAATATTTTATTATTTTTTTTAGATATAAAGAATAAAACTGCAATACTATATAGCTTTGGAGTTTTTCTCCTATATAGTATACTTCACAGAAAGAAGCAGTCATTATTATACTGCAATAGTTTTCCAAATAATGCATGGTTTCAGAGATCTTTCCTATTTGCACAATTTATTGAATGCCAGTTTAAAATAAAACTTAATGTAACTAAATTTGTATCAACTGAAAATAATATCAAAATTAAAAGATAAATAATTTTCTTTTTTTTTTACCTGAGGGGCTAGAATCAATCCCACAATGTAATTAGGAATGTTTCAACTGACCTCTGTATCACTGTAAGGACCAAGCACATGGATACCAAATACATCATCTTAGGAAGACCTGGATATGAGCATTATAACATTATAGGTCTTCTGTCAAAAGAATACTTCTTTACAATGGAAAAGCAGAAACAGCTAAAAAACATGAGCAATATGCTCCTT
>NW_011905914.1:0-1304 GCF_000151845.1 Pteropus vampyrus
CAGCACCTGGTCTTCCTAGGTGGTCTCCCATCCAAGTACTAACTAGGCCCGACCCTGCTTACCTTCTGAGATCAGACAGGATCGGGCTTGTTCAGGGTGACATGGCCATAGACTTGGAATCACTTTTAGCCACTGCAGCACTAGTCCTCATCAAGGCCACTGCCATTACCACAATCAGGAAGCTTTAACTCAGGAGACTACCACAGAACTGTCACAGCTGCTAGTGACAGAAGTTCACTACTTCTGTTAGTGACAGAAGTACACCACAGTTCAGACACTACTAAATTAGAATCTGATACACCAGCTGCCAATTTGAGAATATGTTTTCACTGCCATAATCAGCATGTAAAACATAGATGATCCTGAGTTGAATGATGACTTTTAGATATAGTAACAAAAGCACAAACCATGAAATAATGAATTGATAAACCAGAGTTTACTAAAATTAATTTTTTTTGATACGTGAAAGACACATGACAGACTAGGAGAGAATATTTGCAAAAAACATATCTGATAAAGGACTTTTATCCAAAATATACAAAGATCACTAAAAATTCAACAGTAAGAAAACAAACAGGTAATTAATAAATGGTCCAAAGACTAATATTTCACTAAAGAAGATACGAAGATAGCAAATAATCACATAAAAAGATAATCTACATAAAATGTCATCAGAGAAATGCAAATTAAATCAACAATGAGATGTCACTACACACCTGTTAGAATTGCCAAAATATGAAACACTTAACAATACCAAATACTGGTGAGGATGTGGAACAAGAGGAAATCTCAATTCATAGGTGGTAGAAATGCAAAATGGTACGGCCTCTTTGAAAGACTGCGCTTTCTTATAAAGCTAAATATACTCTTACATATCCAGCTAACACTCCTCTTGGTATTTACCAAAAAAGCTAAATACTTATTCCACACAAAACCTGCACATGCATGTTCATAACAGCTTTACTTATGATTGCCAAAACATGGAAGCAACCAAGATGTCCTTCAGAAGGTTAATGGATAAACAATATGTGGTACCTTCTGATAATAAAATATTATTCAGTGCTGAAAAAAAAATGAGCTATCAAGCAATGAAAAGGCATGGTGAAAACAAATGTGTATTACTAAGTGAAAGAGTCCAATCTGCAAAGCTATATACTGTATGGTTCCAACTATATGACATTCTGGTAAAGCAAAACTATGGTAATAGTAAAATGATCACAAGTTGGGGTAGGGATGATGAATAGGTAGAGCTCAGAAGATTTTTATAGCAGCAAAACTACTGTATATAATACTATAGTAATACA
>NW_011905915.1:0-2614 GCF_000151845.1 Pteropus vampyrus
CTTGGACCAGGACATTGTGTGACTCCCATGAGATGAGGCTGGCATCCAGCAAACATTCTTTTATCTACTTAAGTTATCCTAGTACCTCTGTGAGACAAATTCCCTGAAGTAAGTGAAATAGATCCTGGAAATGCTATAAAATGATTGAAGGCTAGAAGCTGTGGTATCAGATAATGAAATACTCTTATATAAGATTTTACCCTCATCTCAAAAGATAAGCATTTTCCCACTGTAGAGTTAGTAAGTCGCTAAGCACAGCTCATACTCAAGAGGGGAGACTCCATCTCCTAGAGTGGGGAGTAACATAAATTATTTGGAATTCTATGAGGGAGATCTGTCTCTTTTCTATTTATTTAAATATTCAATCTTTTATTTATATCAGTGTGAAGTCACAGTATATTTATTTTATACTTTGGATTATCATCCAATACTATTGTATTAGCCATATATTTTCTGATGCTTTGACATCTGGGGTCTTGCTGACCCTGGAGAGACTTTCCCTTCCAGGGCTAGCCAAATCCTAGATATAGAAATGGCCTCTCTTTTGAGTGGGTCTTTCAAATGTAAACCAGCCAATTAAGGGCCTATATCCCCACCACCTCCTTTACCTGCTTCTCACACTCAGGGCTACTATTCTCCTGTCCTAATTAGCCAAGCCCAGATACCAGAAAACCAGCGACAGTACTTATGCCTCAGAGCCACTGAAATTAAACTAGCCAATCCTAAACCTACTTATCCTGCCTTGCCTATTCCTTACTATAGAACAGGGGTCCCCAACTCCTGTTAGGAACTGGGCCTCACAGTAGGAGGTGAATGGCAGGCCAGCACATGAAACTTCATCTATATTTGCAGCCACTCCCCAGCACTAGCATCACCACCTCAGCTCCACCTCAGATCAGGCATTAGATTCTCATAGGAGCACTGGTCTCTGATGCCAAAAAGTTTGAGGACTGCTACACAGAAACCTCAATAAAGACTCTTGCTTACATTTCCCCTTCACTCTTTCTTCCTCCTGATCAACCCTGGTGCTTCCTCATGTGGCCCCCTGTGGCATAGCGTGCCCCTTCTTTTAGGAACTGTGAGCAACTATCTTCACAATGGCAGTCAACCCCTGATCTGCTGTCCTTCACCATACATGAATAAAAATACAAAACCTACATTTTAAAACAACTGCTGTCTACGGCCATGCCACCCTGAATGTGCCCAATCTCATTTTTTAAAAAAATAAATAAATAAAACAACTACTATTTATTTTTTTGCTCAAATTGTTCTGGCTTTGGCTATTGGGAGCTCTTTCAGGTTGGCTCCTCTGTCCCTTCCACATGCCACTTGTCCTCTTTTCTTTTTGAGGATGTCCTTACTTTCTGGTGCTACAAGGTGCCCCTGACTTATATAATCCTCACCCAATGCCTAGAATCAGCCATTTCTCCAAGGAATCCTGGTTCTTTTTATTGGAAAATGATCTTGCCATTGGTTTTTATAAATAAAGTTTTATTGGAAAATAGTCATGCTCATTCATTTTCATGTTTTCTGTGGCTGCTTTTGCATTGCAGTAGCAGAGTTGAGTAGTTACAAGAGACTGTATGTCCTGTAAAGCCTGAAATATTTACTATCTGGCCCTTTATAGAAAATTCGATGACCCCTTTTCTAGATGAAGGCAGTTGTTCTTATTTCTGTAAAGACAGAGAAGTCTTATGGAAGTCCAAAACATGAAATAAAGGAGTCCAAATATGAACCAAAGATCTTAGCAGTGGTCCCCAACATTTTTGGCACCAGAGACCTGTGCTCCTATGAGAATCTAAAACCTTAAGATCTGAGAGGGAACTAAGGTGGTGATGCTAGCGCTGGGGAGCAGCTGCAGATACAAATGAAGTTTCGTGCACTGGCCCGCTGCTCACCTCCTGCTGTGTGGCCCAGTTCCTAACGGGCCATGGACCGCTGTGGACTAGAAGTTGGGGACCCTTGGTTTATAGGATCTAATACTAGGAATCAACACTACATTTTCTTCTACGGCTTTTTGGATTTTATTCCTTTCTGTCAGGTGGTTCTCATTACCTTCTTATATACCCTGCTGTACTGTGAAGGGGAATCTCCCCTTCTAGCTAGGTTGAAACGGGTAGAAATTTCTAATAAAGAAGAATCTAATTAGAGCTGGCATTACCCCCCACGATGGTAAAGAAAGCAAAGTACACCTCTAGTCATGTACTAGACCCAGAAAAAAAAAATTCCTTTTCAACACGTTTACTCTTCTTCAACTTGTCAAATTAATGCTATTTTCAGGAAGAATATTCTTTCCTTGTATGTGATTAGACATTGTAGCTGAGAAAAAAACTACTCACCTTGGAGGATGTGCCTTTCTTTTTAGGTACATATCTGAGAATGTCAAGTGCATCTAACACTAGGGATTACCTATTCTCCCAGAGTCAGCTGTGACTAAGCAAAGTTCAGCCTCTCAGGTGCTCAAGTTTGTAAGTCCCTGCAAAATACAGAGGGGGAGCATGTCCTCTTCTTACACAGAGGGCAGAGGGTTTCTGAGGGAGTGGGTGGCATGGGAGCACCTGACAAGGGGCTTCAAAAACAGGCTATATTAGCTGAAGAAGGGTTCAAGAAGGAG
>NW_011905916.1:0-2225 GCF_000151845.1 Pteropus vampyrus
GCCGAGTTTCCTTTTAAAATAAATTTAAAAGGGAGGGATGTAATTTAAGAAAAATATCAAATAAATGTAGCATCAAATCAGATGCTACAACTATCTCTCTCTCTCTCTCTTCTTCTCTCTCTCTCTCTCCCTCCCTCCCTCCCTCCCTCCTCCTCTCTCCTCCTCTCTCCCCACTTCCCTCCCCACCCCCTCCCCCTCTCCCTCTCTCCCCTCTGCTTTGAACTTCCCTGTAGCTGAATCTCTGAAGCCATAGCTAAAATTCTAGAAGCGGACTTGCAGGTTCAAGAGCAAAGCCAGCTGATAGGTTTTCTTTACTTTCTGCCAAGTCGCCCTTCTAGAAGGCTGTAACAGTGTGAGAAGCAGGGTGGGTAACGGGCTGTTTTCTCGATTTAAATTTACAGCTGTAAGTAAGTGCCTCATGACCAATTCTCTCATCTAAGAGATTTAATCACTTCCCTCACCCTTGACAGATATCATGCTCTCCCTGTGTTCTGGGGGCCTCTGTAAGTGCCTTTTAATATTTCCATTGTGTGTGTTAATCTTTAATTAGAATTTGATGTATCAGAAATATTTTTAAAAGGCTTACCTCAATTAATTTCATTCCCTGCCCTATTATTTTTCATCTTTCTTTATCTGAATCATTAATGGCAAAAAGCGCTGACATATAGGACTGAGATCAGGGCTGTTCTAATTAACTCCCGAGGACGCCGTAGGCAATCCATCAGACCCGGGATGGCATTACAGCATTGTATATTTACCGGTGTTTTTTTCAACACCCCCTCCTTGTCCATGAGAACCTCACCAGCTTTTTGGCCCCATTAGACATCTGTTTCCCGAATGGCCTGAAACATCTTGCCCCCCCAGTGTCTCAGAGTCAGATGAGAAGGATATTGTGTTTGTTTTGTTTTGAATTAATGGTGGGCTTCGAGTTCTTTGCATTATAATAGCGGGATCATAAGCTTCTTCATCAAGACTGGGTTCACTGTTGCTCACAGTGGGGCCTCGGCCAAGTCTGCGTCCTCAGGTGGTGCTGGAAGGCAGTGGTCTGCAAACTTCGCTGCAGAGTCAAGTCACCTGGAGAGCTCTTAAGACTCCCAATGCTCAGGTCACACCCCATGCCAGTGAAATCAGAGTGTGCAGGGGTGGGAGCTGACATCATTATTCCTAAAGATCCCTGAGTGATGCCACATGCAACGAAGATTGGGAGCCACTGCTGCAGGTTCCACAGAAGCCTCTGAGGCACAATCTAGCACAGTGACCAACAGAAGAGTGCTCAGTGCCGCCGCCCCCCCCGCCCAAAAAAAAGAGTTGGTTTGCAGAGGAGAAGGAGGAATGTCAGAAGTCACATCCTGCACAGCCCCTGCTGTGGAAGGGCCAGGCGAACCCGCGTCTTGGGAAGGTTGCCTGTGTGTGCCCAGGCCCCAGGAGAAGACAGGAGGACCGAGGGGTGGTCAACCTCTTTTTCTACGTCGCCACCACGTATCTCTCCGTGTTGGCCTGTGTAATGTCACTGCAGAGTCCCCGCCGCCTGGGAGAATCATCAGGGTCCTCGATAAGGGGAGCCGGGCCCGGCTGTGGCTTCTTTACAAGGAGCCATGAGCACTGGGCCTCAGTGTGACTTTGTAATTGAATCTGGGCTCCAACAGGTCTCCACAGCTGGTATCCACAGCCTCTCCCAGCCGCACGCCTCAGCCCGGAGGCCTGGGATCTGTGCCGCCCAGAAGCCCAGCTGCCCAGGCTGCCTGTGGCCCTCACCGTGAGAAATCCGGCGTCCTTCCCGAGCCGTTGTGTCTGAGCGGCAGCCTTTGTCTGCACATCCCCTTCCAGGTGTTGGATGCATGTAACTTTTTAGCTCATTCTTCCCTAAGCCTTTCTTGTCCCTACACTGTGCCCAGCTCCTTGTGGAGGCCAGGACATGGAGAAGGTAGACATAGAGAGCAGCGGACACACCAGACCCTGCCCAGCCTCAGGGGTCAGGCCGGAGAGCAGAGCAGGTATACCCACCCAGACGTGAGACGAGGGTGAGCTGTCTGTAGGCCTTATTATTGTCCCTTGTGCTCCAGAGAGCTGTGCCCCTCTGTGGGATGTGCCCCTCTGTGGGATCTGCAGGGCCATGGCAGTGTCGGGGCCCAAGAAAGGGCCAAAATATCCCACAGTGGCATGTGGATTACTTTGAAGTTACTTGTCAAGCAGCCTGGGCCAAAAGGGCACCTCGACCCTCCCTC
>NW_011905917.1:0-3247 GCF_000151845.1 Pteropus vampyrus
CTTGCTTTGATATACATATGCCAAGAAAATGACACAGTTAACACAGAGGTGCAGAGTGCTCAGAGAGCCTCTGTCTGAAGATGGTCATTAATTAAGGCAGATTAGGAACCCTGTTTATCAGGACCTGGGCTTCCAGAACACCCCACAGTGAACTTCTAAGTGAATGGACACAAACTGCACTGTCTAGCACTCTAAAGCAATAGTTGCTTAACAATATAAATTGCAAATATTCATAGAATTAAACATTTATCTTTGTGAGATAGAGATATAGGAGCCAGGCTCCTGAGCAATTACCAATATGCTAAAACAAATAGTAAGGGCAGTTTTGCCTGGCCAAAGAGGCAACCAAAGTATCTTGATAAAGAAGCATGAGACTTAGTACCAACCAAGAGAGTCATCCCCTTCCTCCTCACTAACCACCTCTCCAAGTTACTTTACTAGCTACCTGGTCAGCTGTTGCTCACTAAGGTCGCTGGGTGACTTTCCTAATTCTTTATAATGGAAGTTCTCTTGGAATTCATATAAGGGCTGCAAGTCATCTGGAATATCTACTCAGTAATGGACTTAAAACTTCCTGAAGAATATGAATCACAAGAGGAAACACCTAAAACAGCAAGTTTAGAGTCGGGACAATCTTCTCCACTCCCATCCCTGCAACACACACACTCATCCAACTCATCCAACCAAACTGAAATATTTCTTTATGCTCAATGGGCCAAATATAATCCCTGGACTTACTATCATTCACACACACACACACACACACACACACACACACACACACAACTCACTCCAGCCCAATGGTTTTTACTCTGTTCAGAGTCCTTTTAGATTCCTGTAGATTCACAGTTCCTGTGCTGACTTACAATTTCTTGAACACAAAGAGTTTTCTGAAAGTATCCCACGCTCTTCATGGACAAGGACACTTATATTTTTTCAGCATTCTTCTCGGTGTCTTTTAGTATCCACTTGGCCCAGGCTTGGGCCAGGAACATATCTTTGATAACCAAACAAGCACTATTGTTTTAGCAGCCAGATCTGTGGGATTTTCTCTGCATATCAATAGGAGCAAACACTAATTTTCTTTTAAATCTCCCATGCCCACATTTGTAGTTTAAGGAATAATTGCTGGATAACTAAACAAACATCTTTGAAGAAGGTGGTAGCAAATAAGATGTTGGCCAAGGCTGGCCAGCATGGTTCAAAAGGCAACATGGTTCACAAAGGCCACATTTCCCAGAGAGAGCCAGTGTTCTTCTCGGGTGCCTCAGGCCATCAGGGACTGGTTAAGTGTGGGGATTCCTAGCCCTGCCAGGGCCTGATGCAGAAAGCCTGTGTGGGGTCCAGCTAAACCTGAGCCAGGTTGTATCAGTAGCACTGAAGGATAAAGAGCAGCCTAGAAGGCCTGGCCCTTCAGGAGCAAGGACTCCTTCACTCCCAAGCCTGAGGCCCTCAAAACTGTGGAGAAGGCAGAGTACTGACACCAAATGCACTGCTAGTGCCTGGTGTAAGCTTGGATCAGTCACTTCTCCTTCACTGTTGTAAGATGAGTAAAACAACTGTCCACATTAAGTTTACAGCATGGCACACATAAGGCTAAACATGTAGAAAAACTTAGAAAATATTTTATTCATGAAACCCCAAATCTCTCTTTTACTATGAAAACACATTACTGAAACCCAGGAATGTTGAAAACATAAAGTAGCATTATTAACTCTGATTTCAATTATGACGCTAACTAAATGCACACTCATCAACAGTCCTGCAGCACCTGATGTTTGCATGGACCCAAACTCTAAGTCTGAAAATCACTGAGAGAGAGAGAATAGGCAGACCAACAAAGGGGCTGAGGCTTTGGAGACAGATAGACCTGGGATAATCTCAACTCCACATTTTCCTCACTGCAGGAAACTTTGCAGGCTACTTAACCTGTCAGGGTCCTTACTTTTCTTATCTGCAAAATGGGAGTGAGAAACCTAGCCCTTTGTGAAGGAGTGAGGGCCGTGAGAAATACAATCACAATATAAGAAAGAGAGGTGATTGGTGCCATGAAAGAAATGCAAATGAGTGATAAGCCTCCTCAAGAGACTGAGCCTATGAGGTTCAAGCTCTGATGACAGCGTTTGTTTCTTTCCCCCAGTGCCAGATTAAATGCCTGAATGCAGTAGGAACTCATGCAGATCTAACTGGCTACAATAATAGGCAATGTGGGTTGAAATTCACCATGGGCTAGATCCCATACAACGTGTTTCAAGGCCATAATCTCACTTATTCACACAACTATTTCACCCTACAGAAAAGGAAACATAAAGAGGCTTAGTATTCTGTCAATCATGGTGGAACATCACCATGAACTCAGAATTCAGAATCTGAACTACAAATCTGTACAGGGACAGAGAGAGGCCAAAGGTAGAAAAAGCTGGGGCTTGAAGATGGCTTCACAGAGATCAGAGTGTTTGCCCAGGGCCTTGAAGGACAGCAAGATTTGAAACAAGCAGAGATAGGAGGGTATTTGAGGAAAAGCAGGAGCCAGCTTTCTAGATTTGGAAAGCACAGTCGGTCCTGTGTGGCCTCTTTCAACAGCCCAGCCATAATTTCATCTTAGAGGCCTGGTGGCAGCTCCCCCAGCAACAGAAGCTGTGGTCTCTTTGCTACCGTGACCTCTAGACCTGGGGGTCAGCCTCAGCTTCTGTCCCACAGATGTAGAATCTCCTCCCCAACTGGTATGCCACTTTGTCTTTAGAATCAAGCTGAGTTTCTACTTTGAAGCTCAGCGATGTGCAATGGTGCACACAGTGGTGTGTCAGGGATGGAGTGACGGGTTAAAGACTCAATTTCCTGGTCTCTCAGCTTTGCGTCACCCACTTTAATGACATTTCAACATTGAGAAGGTTTCTGGGTTTTTTTTTTCCCCCTCTTTAAATATACAGTAAGTGTTTTGTGTTTAATTCCTTAAGAAAAAAAGTGTATTGTGGAGGTGAAATGGTAAAACAAATCATAGAAGGGAGTTGGGGAACTTTATAAAAACCATATTGTGTGCTCAAGGGACTGAGGTTACCTTTGTGGAGCCTTTCCACTCTCCTGGGAACACTCATAGAGTCGTCTTATGAGTTTTGTTTGTTATATTTTCCCCTTCATTCATTCTTTCTTTTGAGCATATGTAATCCAGTCAGAACCAGATACATTCTTCATTCTCTTGTTCCAGTTTGTGCTCATTTCTCGATTCTGCTTTCTGAATTATTGCCTG
>NW_011905918.1:0-3424 GCF_000151845.1 Pteropus vampyrus
GGAGTCCTATGCATGCCTTTTCTCATTGAATCCTTCACAACAACCTTGTACGGTAGATGTTATTATTATCTCTCCCTTTACAGAACTCAAAGTCTCAGAGAAGCGAAGTGACTTGCCCAGCTATGAGAGAGCGAGCCAGGATTTGAAATCAGGTAAGCCTGTGTTCTTTCTTAAAAAGAAAAGAAAAAACATTAGCACACACACACACAGTAAAAAATAATTCTAACCTGTACCCAGATTTCTTTGACAGAGACAACCACTGAGGGGTGTTTCTGATGTGTCCCAGGGAGATGCAGGCATATAAACATATGTCAGAAAAATTTAAAAAAAAAAAAAAATGGTGGCACATGGTATACTCTGTGCTACACCTGACTATTTTCTCTGACACCGTACTTGGAGATCATTTTGTGCTGCTGCGTTCTTTTTCGGGGTTGCATAGTATTCACAGTATGGACGGAGACCATGCTTTGTTTAATTAGCAAAGAATACTCTGGTTGTTTCCAGTCTTTGCTTATTATAGACAATTCCACAAGGACTATCCTCTAACCTATGCTTAGAGCTCATGTATGAGGATATTTGTAGGATTAATCCCAGATTGCAGGGTTGGAGGGTGTGTGCTGTTGTCAGTTTGATAGACATTGCCAGATTGTCGTTCAGGAGGTTGCGTTGAGATGTCCTCATACCATACCCTCTGGTTCACCAACACAGGTTGCTATAGAGTTTTGGGATCTTCGCCAATCTAATTGGCGTAGTTATTATTTATTTTTTTAAAGATCACAGTTTTATTGAGATATAATTTACATATCATATAGTTCACTCATTTAAAGTATACAATTTAACAGCTTTTAGTATATTCATAGTTCGCAACCCTTACCACTCAGTTTTAGAGCATTTGCATTTCCCCCAAAACCTTCTTCCCTCAGCCTCAGGCAACAACTAATCTACTTTCGTTTCTATAGATTTGCCTCTTCTAGACATTTCATACCAGTGGAATCTGACAATACGTGGTTTGTGTTCAGCTTCTTTCACTTAGCATAATGTTGTCAAGGTTCATCCATGCGTCGCGTGTATCAGTACTTCATTCCTTTTTCTTGCCAAATAATATTCTAGTATATTGATGTATCACATTTTATTTACCCATTCATCAATTGATGGACATATGGTTGTTTCCACTTTTTGGCTAGTATAAATAATGCTGCTATGAACATTCATTCGTGTACAAGTTTTTATGTGGATATCTTCTTCTTTTGTCTTTTGGGTATATACCTAAGAGCGGAATGTCTGGGTCATATGGTAATTCCATGTTTAAATTTTTGAGGAACTGCCAGACCATTTTCCAAAACAGCTGCACCATTTTACATTTCCACCAGCAACGTATAAAGTTTTCAGTTTCTCCGCATCCTTGCCAACAACTTCTTGTTTTCTGTCTTAATTGTAGCTATCCTAGTGGGTGTGAAGTGGCATCTCATTGTGGTTTTGATTGGCATTTCCCTGATGACTAATGCAGCTATTGGCCATTGGTGTATCTTCTCTGGAGAAGTATCTATTCAGACCCTTTGCCCATTTTTTATTATTTATTTATTTACCTATTTTTTAACTTTGCCTATTTTTTAATTGGGTGATTTGTCTTTTTGTCGTTGAGCTATAAGAGTTTCTTGTATATTCTGGATACAAGTCCCTTATCAGATATACGGTATACAAATGTTTTCTCCCATACTGTGCATTCTTCTTATTCTTGTTGGTGTCCTCTGGGACATAAAAGTTGTAAATGTCGGTGAAGTCCAGTTTATCTTTTCTTTCCTTGCTTGTGCTCTAGGTGTCGTACCTAAGAAACCGTTGTGATCCAAGGTTATGAAATTTATGCCTATGTTTTCTTATAAAAATTTAAAAAATTTTACCTTGTATATTTAGGTGTGTGGTCCATTTTATGTTAAGGTGTGAGGAAGGTATCCAACTTCCTTGTTTTGTATGTGTACATCCAGTCGTTCCTGTACCATTTGCTGAAAAGACTGTTTGTTCTTTCTCCACCGAATCGTTTTGGCATCCTTGTTGAAAATAAACTGACCATAAACGTGAGGGTTTGTTTCTGGACTCTCGGTTCTGTCCCACTGATTTATAAGTCTGTCCTCATCCCAGTACCACGCAGTATTGATTACTGGAGCTTTGCAGCAAGTTTTGAAATTGAGAAGTATGAGCCCTCAAACTTTGTTTTTCTAATTTAAGATTGCTTTGGCTATTCTGGGTCTTTTGACATGCCATATGAATTTTAGGAGCATTTTGTCAATTTTTGCAAAGAGCCTAGCTGGGATTTCGATAGGGATTGTGTTGAATCTGTAGATCAATTTGGAGAGTATTGCCATCTTAACAATGTTTAGTCTTCCAATCCATGAGCATGTATTTAGATCTTTAATTTCCATGTATTTAGATCTTTAATTTCTTTCAACAATTTTTTTCCATGTATTTAGATCTTTAATTTCTTTCAACAATTTTTGTTGAATGTCTTTCCATGTATTTAGATCTTTAATTTCTTTCAACAATTTTTGTAGTTTCCAGAGTTTAAGTTTTGCATTTCTTTGTTAATCTTATTCGTAAGTATTCTTTTGATATTGTAAGTTGTTTTCTTAATTTTATTTTTGGATTGTTTATTGCTAGTGTATAGAAAAACAATTTATTTACATATACTTTTATATATTGATCTTATAATTTGCAACCTTGCTGAATTTGTTATTAGTTTCTAATAATTTTTTAGTGGAATCCCTAGGAACTTCTATATACAAAATCATGTCATCTGCAAATAGGGATAGTTTTACTTCTTCCTTTCTAATCTAGGTGCTTTTTATTTCGTCTTCTTCCCTTTTACCCTGGCTGGAACCTTCAGTACAGTATTGAATAGAAGTGGTGAGAGGAGACATCATTGTCTTGTTCCTGATCATAGGGTAAAGCTTTCAGTCTTTCATCACCGAGTTAGATGCCTGTTATCAGGTTGAGGAAATTCTCTCCTGCTTCTAGTTCATTGAGTGTTTTGTCATGAAAGGGTGTTGAATTTTGTCAGATACTTTTTTTTGTATCTATTGAGATTATTATGTGGTTTTTGTCCTTCATTCTATTGATATGGTCTGTTACAGGAATTGATTTTCAGAAGTTAAACCAACCTTGTATTTTGGGGTAAATCTCACTTGGTCATGATGTATAATTCTTTTTATATGTTACTGGATCCAGTTTGCTAGTATTTTGTTGAAGATTTTTACATCTTATATTCCTAAGACATATAGTTTTGTAGTTTTCTTTTCTTATGATATCTTTGTCTGGTTTGGGTCTTAGGTTAATACTGGCTTTATGGAACGAGTTGAGAAGTGTTCCCTAGTCAAGAATTGGTATTAATTCTTTAAATGTTCAGTAGAATTCACCGGTGTAGCCATCTGGG
>NW_011905919.1:0-1304 GCF_000151845.1 Pteropus vampyrus
TCTTACCTTAAGGATGGCTATGGGACTAAAGATGCCCTATGTGTGAGAGCCCAGTGTGGCATCTGGCCTCAGGGCAAGCACTTACTTTCCCAGTGAAGGTCATGTCTACCTGACCTCGCCATCATTCATTAGACTCTGACTGCAGCTCACACCTCCTGGAAGGTGGAGTTCAATCTTTGGAAAAGAAATCAGACATTCATTTGGAGCCATGTTTGAGAAATTGAATGGACAGGAATCCATGGTAGTAAGAACATGTAGAGGAGCTCAAAGAAGTGTTTATCTGAAACCACAAGTCCTTATGGGCTTGTTTCTCCACCATGTGGAGACAGGAGCTTCATGTACCACCAGAGTTGTCATTTTAGTTTGTAGTGACCACTGTCCTCCTGGACTCAACGATTGTTTCCTTCTATGTTCCTTCTGCCCGAAATACTTCTCCCAAGCTGTGTTCAGCCAGCTCCAGCTCTCCTTCAGGTCTCGGCCCCAGCTTACCACTGAAGAATGACCCCCCACTACCCCTTTTGTTCACATCCACACCTCCCTGTCTCTATTGTCTGTCTCCTCTCTTGTCACATGGCCAGTGACCTCCAACAGTGTTCTCCTTATCTGGATATGAGCTCTCTGAGAAGAGGGGCTTGGCTGTCCTGTTCAGCCTTGCATCCCACCACCTGGCATGCATTGGTTGCCTGAATAAATTAGTAATAATTACTCAATTCCTATCAACTCTTTGTCCAAATGTCCCTTGTCACTCCATCTTTCTTCCTGTGACTACAATCGTAGCCCAGTCTCTCAGCTCTTCACTTCTGGACAAATACAACTGCAGCCTAAGTGATCGTACTCTCTCTTGCTGTGGCCCTTCTTCATCTTGTTTCCTGATGAGCTTTCCTGTCACATAGTCTTTGTTATGACTCTGCGATGACTCTGTCTGTGCCCTCCAGCCAGAGACCACCAGGGTCACTCCCGCAGCTGAGCAAGGTGAATTTATTACTTACTATGGGAGTATTTTAGTCAGAGGGTGAGAAAGAACCTATTATATGATTTGGCTTTGGTTGGAGGATTTGGAGGAAAGTATAAGGAAATGAGGGGACACTTTATTTTTTATTTTTTTATGAGGAGACACTTTAAATTGAATGTTGTCAGAAAGCAGGGACAATTCTCTGAGTGCACATTTCAGTAGATCTTATCTATGGGACAGGAGACTAGACTAAGGATAAATTTGTATTTGCAAAAAAAGTATTTGGTACTCTTTGAGTGGCAGTGTGTGTGTGTGTGTGTGTGTGTGTGTGTGTGTGTGTGTGTGTGTGTGT
>NW_011905920.1:0-1613 GCF_000151845.1 Pteropus vampyrus
CCCCCCCCAAAAAAAGCCAAAAAAAAAAAGGCTTAGCCCTGTATTTTGTATTGGGATCTAACAGGAAAAGAAAAACATCCCAGGTATGGAAAACAGAAGGCACGTAATACTGAGACCTGTTCTCACAGGTGAGACCGCACAGAGGATACTGAGCTAACCTAAGGCAAGCAACAGTAGCAGGTGTCTAATACTCTTAGGCTGGGGGCGGGGGCGGGGGCGGGAGGGGAGGGGAGGGCTACTCTTTCCTGTCGAGATCCAGATAGTAAGTATTTAGGCTTACAGGCCATTAGGTCTCTATCCCATCTACTCTACTCTGCCACTGTCCACCAGAGACAATTTATACACAAATGGGCGAGCTGCGTTCCAATAAAACTTTACTTGCAAAAACAGACATAGGGCTGGATTTGGCCCTCAAGCTGAAGTTGAATGACCCCTGAGCTACAGAAACAAAATGAGTAAATACCGGGGTCAGGGTCGCCTGATAGATAGAAGCTGAAACCACAGCAGGTCTGGCTAATGGAAGATGCAAAACGCAGCCCATGTCTGAGACACCAGGTGAAACAGAGGGAAAGAAGAGATACGCCCTGGCTTCTTCCCTCTCTTATCACCTGGTATCCTGTCGATTCATTTCATTGTGGAAAGTCAGCTGGAGGGCAGCTGACAAGGGCACCTTGAAAAAGCAGCCTCTGCAATAACAGAGAGGAGTAGAAATCAAAGGATATGAAGCCAAACAAGCCAAAAACTGACACCACTAGTCAACTAAGTTCATACGAAAAAAAAAAAATGTTATACTACTAGAGGAAGTATCTCTTACCTTACATAGGTCCTGTCTCTTACCTCGATCACTGACATATAACTGCATAAAACCGTGAATCAAAAGAGGGGCTATCTAAGAATATACACTTATCTCAGTGCAAATTCATCTAAAGTAATGGAAGTCCATAACAAAAGGGGTATGTGCTCAGCCATAGCACTATACAGACCCAAATAATAGCAGGAGTGAGCGTGTGTGCGTGCACGTGTGTGTATGCATGTGTCTGTTGCCCGTGCAGATTTCTGAATACACTCAGTTATTCATCAGTTCAATTTTTATCATTACGTTTTCCCATAAGACCATTTGATGTAAAAGAATTATCTTCTGTTAATTTTCTATCTCTGTAACTGTTGGAACGTTTGAAAGAGACAAGTATCGGAAACATATCCATTCAGAGCAAAGACTATGCATATATAAAAAATATCCAAAAAGAACCAGTTATCTGATTCAGCCCTATTGAATCAAATTCTCAAAGCTCGTTATAAAATGCTCATCACATAAACAAAGGCTTTGGGATGAAACCTAGACCTAAATTTGAAGGCAATCTGTATCTATTTACTCTATTAAAATCAAGGTCAGTGTCATAACGGAACGATTTAGAAGAGAGTCTAAAAAGGCTGCTAATCTAGGCTCCTCTAGATGATGCAAAATTATAAACTTAAGGGTTTAAAAAGCAATTACCTAAATAAAGTAAAGTTATTTTAAGAATATGATTAAGGTGAAAAAGCCAATGGCATTTTATAGGTAACACATTACTTAGAACTGGCGAAATTTTAGATAGCCATAGCTACGAAATAAT
>NW_011905921.1:0-2452 GCF_000151845.1 Pteropus vampyrus
GTTTCTATGCTTTGATTGGGCACCTAGTTGCAGGAGTATTGATATTAGATGAAAAGGCAATAGAGTCCTTAAGCAATCAACATTCATAGCTGCATATTTCAATTGCAAAGAACTTGAGAGTTTTCATGTTTCTGTTTCAGGAAAGAAGATACTTATTGCAGGGTCAATCATGGCCCTCATATCTGCTTTGTTGTTGGTAGGCTCAGGGATATCCTTTGGAGTAATTGTTTCTATCTGTGACTGAGAAATATCAGCCCCCAAAGACGTGTTTACTTTAACATCCTTGATAGCTTGTGGTATAATATAAATTTCTTGAAACCTAGATAATATTTTTTATTTCAAAAAATGGATTCATGTGTAACATTTGTGCTTTCTGAAGTTTGAAATTCAGTATCTATTGCTCTGAGATTCGCTATATTAAATTCCAGCTGAGAATTTCCTTCTACCATGAAAATGGTCTCCGTGTAAGATGAAGACTTTTCATCAGTAGGAGTAATGGTAATTACTACTGTGAACAAGTTTGCATTTTCAGCTCTAAGAGTGGGTTTCTTGAGGAACAGATCCATCTGAGAGGGAATCTTTGGGTATGTGAAAGCTTGAATAAGCTGCTTCAGGGACACTGTCATAATCCTTACTGACTGATTTATTATTGGCAGTGATATTTTTATTCACAAGATAAGGCTTTTGGATACTTTGTTTCTACCTAGATAACCGAATCATTTTTCTATTATTATGTTTATATCTGTAAGGTGATCCCCTTTAAATTTAGTAGCTACGTCTTTTACTGTAGAAGCTTCGGTTATTTTTTTTTTTTTTGCGTGTGTAATACAAATTTGATTTACTGTATTCATTAGTAAAAAGAGCAGAAAAATTCACAGTTCTTTTCTTGGGTTCTAAGTTTTGATTATCAGAGGCATCAATATAAAATATTTTTGTTCTTGGTGACAACAGTAGCAGATGTGTTAGGTTTGACATTGGCTATATTGTCCAAAGAACCAGTGGAATAAGCTTGGAAAACAGTATAGACCAAGGGGAGAGGCTTTGGGACCTTTTGACTTTAATATTTTACTCTTCTGAGATAATGTCTTCCTTGAAGTAAGGCGAGTCTGTAGACACAGGCTCTGATGCTGCTATTAACACTGTTGGTAATACAGGCTTGTACCTTTCACATGTCTGGGGGCTACAGTTCCTTTAGTAAGAGCATTAGAAGTTAGGATGAGAATTTCAGGCAGTTCCATAGATATAAGGCTTAGCAACATGGCGCTCTGATTATGGAAGTCTGTAATGATCAGTTTTATTTTTGTTCTTAGTGGAGATACTAGGAGCATTTGGCATATTGGCAGCCATCTTTTTCAAAGGATAGAAAAAAGTAAGAGTTGTGTTGATTGCCCCTTCTGTGTTTTCATTCACATTGGAGATGTCATCACTGGAAAACTGAGTTAGAGAAAAATTACTAAACCTTGAATCAGATACTGAACCATACCTGTTACATATTCAGGAAAATCAGATAGACTAGATATAGTAGTGATTGCTCTCCTAAGTGTAAATATCTTATAAATGGTAGGTGATATGTTTTTCTTGAGGAAATTATTAATGTTTTTGGAAGCATGATTAGTAGTATCAGTTGTGAATGTCCTGTTGTCAACTATGCATTTTGTGTCTGGAAAAAAAAAAAAGAATACTCAATTATTTCCTGTGTCAAGGCTGTCAGAGAGAATTGTGGTGTCTTCATCACTATTTATGGTACTTTTTCTTACAGGTGTTTTGTCAGAAAAACTAGAAAGACAATTCTTACTTACATCATCTAGTAAGTAAGTTGTGGGTCTACGAGCTTGGGTATTGACCCACAGCTTGGGTGTTGAGTCCACAGTGTAGGGTATTGAGAGCAATGGCATAAGTGTCAGAATTCTTGTTTTACTATCTAGGAATCATAGTTCAGCAATTTTCTTTAGCTTTAAACTCTGGAGGTGCTGTTTTAGATAGACTGTTTGAAGCAGAACTGGTATATGGTACATGAGACGTGTTTTGGAGGTATATATGAGTGCACTCATTTTTAAAGGTAATTATTTGCTCTAATCTCTAATTCAAAGGCATGCTTGTCTGAGACATATTCAGAACCACTATCATCAGACATAATAATTATATGGTCCACATATGTTGGAGTGATTTTACCTGCAGATTTTACCCTTTTTGAAATGTCTTCTATAAAATAAATGATTTCATATTCAACATCTCTCTGTCTCTCTTCTCTCTCTTTCTCTCTCTCTCCGTCTCTCTCTCTCTCTCTCTGTTAGATCTTTGTGCTCACATATATTCTTTTTAAAAGTACTTGCCATGCATTTTTCAGAGGTAATGATAATAGGTGAAAAGATAACTTTATCAGATAGAATAATTATTTTCTTAGAATATTATAATCAATCTTTTTATGGTATCTTTTCCCATAAGTAACAGG
>NW_011905922.1:0-1711 GCF_000151845.1 Pteropus vampyrus
CTTCTGTCCCTTCTTCCTGGCCACACATTTGGAGATCAGAAATCTGGAATTCTGGTGACAGGTTTGTGTGGTCCACAGAGTGGCTTCATTTGTTTATAAATTCAGTGTCATCATCGGACAGTTTCACATGAAAATCACAGACCATGGTCCCTCATGGAGTGCATATTTCCAAGTGGTGGCTGTCCCCTTAAGATCAGGCTCAGGACTCCGCTTCAGTTGCTGCCATTACCTGGCTCACCTGGCAGCATCGGTGGCTGCCGCCTCTTTCCTAAACCAAGAGAGGCAGTGGTCCCACTGGGTACCGTTCAGCTACTGTCAGGGCACATCCTCAGGGGACTGGTATGTCCGTGACGAAGCCGTGGGGACCCTCAGTAAGAACGACTGTTTCTTTTGACAGAGCTCTTGGTGTGGGAGAAACAGCGAGGGAAGAAGGGCCGCGCATCTGGTCCACTCGATAGCAGTCCGGGGGCCCTCATGTCCCCACGCGCCCTCATGTCCCCACGCGCCCTCATGTCCCCACGCGCCCTTCCTCTCCGATGAAATGTCGGCAGAGAGTGAGAACCCTCCTTCCTTCTGTCCAGAAGCTGGGATGCCATCTTCAGCTTCTCCTTCCATCTCTTAGTTTCTTGGACCACTCACCATGTTTGGCTCATTCCAGTGTTGGATGTTAAGTGACAACCTGTAGATGGCGGGGAGAAGCTCGTGTCCCTCACAGTTACCAGGGCTGCTGACCCGCGCGGTGGCCCAGAGGTCAGCATTCCGTCCCTTCTCGCGTCCCTCACTCCCCGTACCGTTTCTGTCCCTTCCCACACCCTGCTCTATTCTTCTTTCGTCTTTTCTCTGTCCGTCTCTATTTACCCTTCTCCTTAATTTTATTTTTCCCCACCCCACAGTCTTCCCTTGTATTATATTTCTGGTTTCCAGAAAATTCCTCAGCCGTCCTGCTACCTCTGACTAAGCTCCCTTCCCCATCTCTCTTTGGCTCTGTGTTCTACTTTCCTAGGCTGTGCAAGGCACATCTCAACTGTGGAGAAGCACTTCACTGCTCACGAAAAGCTTTGTTCCAGATTCTGCAGTGTTTTGCAGCACCCACTCTGAAATCTGGACTCATTTGAGTAAATCCTCAGCAAATGAGGAAGTGAGCCTATACCTGGAAGATCTGGTGGCATTTGGAAGAAATTGGGATTTAATTAGCGTTTCCTTTTATGCCACTGACAATGTGCCTCTGCTACATTAACGGGGTTGTGTGGGTAGCCTCTGGTGACTAATTACATGAAGCTTCTCCTCTTTGTTAAAATCTAATAAACACACACACAACACATATAAATCTGAAACTGGTTCTGTTGCCAAAAGTGAGATTCTTAATTTGAACGGGGACTTATTTTTCTTCTCTTTAAGAAGATGGTAGTTTCATGAATTTATGTTTCACTGATGGATGGGTGGGTGATATTTGTAATTTTTATTTGCTCTTACAGGAGGTAGCAATGAGTAATCTAAATCAGCAATACTTTCTCTTCTCTTTGCTTGGGTCCAGAAAGGTTGCAATGAAAAGAAAAAAAAGGGACTTATGTCTAGATCTTTCCTTTTGTGCTCTGTTTTCCAACCCCCGGCTAAGTGTTTTGAATCATACCAAGAGCAGTGATTGGTGGGTGTGTGTAAATGTTAGGAGCAGCCCCACTCCTTGCTGTGTGGGAAGCGTTAGCCCCTTTTC
>NW_011905923.1:0-1173 GCF_000151845.1 Pteropus vampyrus
CTGCCACCTACCACCTGTGAGCCCTGAGGCAAGTGACTTAACCTCTCTGAGCTTGGGCTTTCTCATCCATAAAGTGAGGATGATGATGATGATATCTACCACCCAGAGCTGGTACGCAGAAATAGTGTACGTTGAAAGCTTAGAATAGTGCCTGGAACCTAGACGGCGCTACGTGTTGACTAACGTTATTCTTCCCATTTTGCAGATGAGCAAACTGAGGGTAGGTGGCATCCCAAGGTCATACTGCAAGTTACAGCAAAGATAGAATGAGAACCTAGGCCTTCTGACTCACGGCCAGTGCCGCAACACCACTCTTACCACCACCTGGTAGTCATCAAGCCCTCTTTACCTTGGTCCTTTGCTTCCAATGCCCCTGTGTCTTGGTCTTAGGAGGTTCATTTCCTGATGCGCTCTTCAGGAAATGGAGGTGAGGGTGGGCAGACCTTTACTTCTTTTTCTTCAGAGAGGAAGTAGGGGGTGAAACAAACCTTGACGGCCAGCTCTGACCTCTGACCCAGTCCACATGCTGCCCAATACCCACCTGTGACCTGACCCCCAGCTCCACCAATCCAGCTCCCGCCTTGCCTGGCCCTGCAGCTATGTCACTTTAAAGCCAAACTTGGGACTCACCTAGAAATTGGGTCAGGGAAACAGAGGCGTTTCTGGAAAAGAGCTTAGGAAATGGTTATACACATGTGTGCACATGAGTGTGTACACACATGCATACCTGCAAGCACACATGCGCACACGCCATCGTGGGTCAGAAATCTCAGTCTCTGGGCAGAAGAGGAAGCGGCTAGAAGAGTGGTTGGTAGCCCGCTGTCAGCAGCTGTGGGCCAGAGGCCAGTCTATGCCCCTCTGCCCCAGCCTCCAGAACCGACCTTACTCCCTATGGAACCTTCTAGTATACACACTGGGGCTCTTTTGTGGGGCAGGGTCTCCTTGGCAGGGGAGCAGGAGGTGCAGAGAGTTCAGCTGGAGGGGAGAGTCCCTGAGATTCCAGTTCACTGTGTCTAGGGTGATCCTGAACATGAGAATTTGGGGCCAGTTTTCCGGGAGAGCTGCTGTGCACCGGGGTGGAGCAACCTGCACTGGAAAGGCCATCTTCGCCCTGGCAAGCGAGTGTCAAGGGGAACCATGTGGCCTTGAAGCGAGCACCCTCAGGGTGCTCCT
>NW_011905924.1:0-1588 GCF_000151845.1 Pteropus vampyrus
ATGAAACCCACTGTCTTCTCCGAGGGCCAGGGATCACCGCAGAGATGCTGATTCTAAGGTCACCAAGAGCATCCAGAACCGAATGTGAAAGGTGGGGGCTCAGCCAAAGACTTCAGCCCACTGGGCCTTCGGCGCCGTGTGTATGTGCATGTGTGTGCACATGTGGGTGTCATGAGAGTGTGTGCATGCAGTGTGGGGGTGTGCGTGTGTGTGCATGTATGTGTGTGTGCGTGTGTGCGCATGTGTCTGAATGGGTGGGTGTCATGTGTGTGCATGCAGTGTGGGGGTGTGCGTGTGTGTGCATGTGTGTGTGTGTGTGCGCGTGTGTGCGCATGTGTCTGAATGTGTGGGTGTCGTGTGTGTTCACGCGTGTCTGAGTGTGTGGGTGTCATGAGTGTGTGTGCATGCAGTGTGGGGGTGCATGTGCTGTGGGAAGCAGAGACCCGAGGACTTTCTGGCTTTGTGGGGGGGGGGGGGGTCTGCCAGTCAGCTGCTGAGACATTCCACATGTAGTTGGCTCCTTCCAGAAGGTTCCATCTCTGGCTTCTTCCTGGAGTGAGTGCTGCCCAGGCCTGGGAAAGCCGCCCGGTGGTCAGTCTGCCCTGAGGGACGAGGTGTCCTTTGTCTTTGGTGGCTTCAGCTCACATCCGGTTTGCAGGAGGAAGCTGAGGGCGGCCGAGGAGGGCCTCCTGGTGCCCGCACCCCTCAAGACCCGACCGCAGACCCGGCCGGCCTGCGGCGGGAAGGCGCAGAGCGCATTCAGGGGCCCGGCAGAGCTGCGCGAGGCCTTCGCACCAGGGCTACGGCCCTCGGCATCCTCAGCCCCCGCTGACGTCTTATCTGCATCGACTGGAGGGGAGGCTAAGTGGTTCCGTTTAAATCCAGGTATCAAGGCTGTGGGGTGGAGTGGGGGGGGACCCCTGTCCTCGCTCCTGCACCCCCGCCCCCCCAGCACCCCTTGCCTGCTCAGGCCTCAAACCAAACACTTTTGTTGACAAATCATGTTTCGGTGTTGCCTTTCTGTAAAACAGGTAAAAATAATGAAATAAATGTGACAAAGGCCTGGTCCAGGCCGGCCTGGGAAGGTGACCTTCAAGCGAGGTATCAAGCGGGGGTGGGGGACCTGCCCGCCCACGCGGCCGCAGCCGTCAGTGTCGGGAGGGCGCTCCACCCGGTCTGATTAATCCCGCATTTTCACACGGCGCACGCACCGAGCCGCCGAGTCACCGGCTGCTGGGGGAGGCGCCACGTGGCACTGTCCCCGCCCATCGCCTGCAGTCCCAGTGGCCCCCCGAGGACGTCGCCGCCCCCGCCCCCCACGCTGGCCTGTCCGTCATCCCCGCGTTGCGGGAAACGCAGCCTCCCGCGCCCGGCCGCAGCCCCGTGCTGTTTGCGGGGGCGATGGGGGAAACGCTGCCTGATGTTCTGCTGCGCGGACCCCACGGCCGCGGGGTGCGTGTGGCGGGCCCCAGGGACAGGCTGGTGGCTCCGGGGCCCGCGGAGGGACTCCCCGCCGTTTGCGCCCAGCTCACTCTGTTTTCCCCCCTCTTCACATGCGGTTTGGAACAGGACGTCCCCAGGCCGCCCT
>NW_011905925.1:0-2007 GCF_000151845.1 Pteropus vampyrus
GGCTGAGATTCGGAGGTATGCTAAGGTTCGAAAGCCACTGCCGAAAACACAGACATGTGGATGTGACAGAGAGTGACTCCGGAAGCGAAAAGCATTCTTATGGAGCTTTATTTTGGGAAGACCTGAGAGAAAGCCCCTGCTAACTAACACCTCCACCCCCGGGGGCACCATGGGAATACGGCAGTTCCCCTCTTAGCCTTGGCTTCGCTTTCTGAGGTTTCAGTTACCCTCCATCGACTGCTGTATGACAGACACTATTAAATGGAAAATTCCAGAAATAAACAACTTCTCACTTTTAAACTGACTGGTGTTCTGAGTAGTGTGATGAAATCTCGAGCCGCCCCATTGCATCCCTCCCGGGATGTGAGTCTTCCCCTCGTCCAGAGTCTCCACCTTCCGCACACTCCCTGCCCGCGAGTCACTTAGTAGCTGTCTTGGTTATCAGATCGGCTGTCACCGTATCACAGGGCTTGCGTTCAAGTCGCCCTTATTTTACTTAATAGTGGCCCCAAAGCCATTTACATAACTTTTATTACATATGTTGTTATAATTGTTCTGTTTTATTATTATTGTTATTAATCCCTTACTGTGCCTGATTTATAAATTAAACGCTATCATGCTATGTATATATAGGACAAAACATAGGATATATAGGGTTGGGTCCTGTGCACCGTTTCTGACATCCACTGGGAATCTTGGAATGTCCCTCCGTCCTCCTGGCAGATGGCCAGCGTAAGTGGCAACTTTAATAGGTTCGACTATGAAAAACTAACTCATCCATCCTCTGGCTCTCCCTCTCTCCCTCCCTCTCTCTCTCAGCGCTCACCCTTGCTCCCATCCCTCGCTTCCTGCCCTTCCGTTTCCTTTTCTTGCCCCCGGATATCCCCTCTCCAGAGGCCAGCCCTGATTCTCCTCAGCCGGAAAGCTCGCTCCCTTTGTCGAATTACCACAGCATTCTGTCCGAATCAGGTCCGAAACTCTCGGGGCACAAGGAAAGCAAGATCTGGGCTGGAGTCACCTTTGTCACCCCCACAGCTGTGCCTGCTCAGGAGGGACTGGATACAGGAGCAGTAAGTAAGAAATGACAGTGAAATGTACTAGGGAGGACTGTGAGGGAAGGAGACAGAAAAGCCAAGGAAATACATCAGCCTCTAAATGGTGGCATGATCGATCAAGACAAATTGGCCCCCTAGTTTCTAGTTTAAAGATCGATTACTGTATTAATGTTAAATTTTATGTAAATGAGCCTATGTCTTCACAGCGGCTGCTCCATAAAATCTTCCTATGAAACAGAATATTAGGACAAAAGAACAAGGCTCAATGAAGATTGGAATCCTAAAGGTAAAACCAATTCCATCCATAAAAAAAAAAAAATAACTTTTTAAGACTTATTTTTCTCGTCTCAGAGACATTCATCTCTCTTTTTTTTTTTCTCCCAGTATGGGTTGCTCCTTTGTGCGATTAACAATGAGCTCAATTTCCTCCCACTTGACCGTGCTCTGCTCAGCAAGGTTCATCCGTATTTCCCCAGCCTTCTCTGACAATTTCATGTTTCATTTCAGAAATGTAACTGCTGAAAGGCAACCTCTGCATCTCTCGCATCTGGAACCACCGTCACTGTTCTAGCCTCTGCCTCACCCTGCCTTGTGATCTACTGAGCTTAGTTGAGCACCTGAAATATCTTGCACAGACTGTTGGTTGGAGGTGAGACCTCAGAGAGCTAATCACCTCGCATTCTACAGCTGCAGGAACTGTCCAGTCCCCCGTCCCAGCCCAAGGTGCTGTGGTTCTGAGGCTCTGTGAAAACAGCATTCAAGTTCTAGTCATTTCCAGCGGAGCAAGTGGGGTTGAGAACCGGCTGTTTCTAGATGCCCATGTACGTAGGTGTGAAGCGAGCCCTAGGGGTCTCCGAGAACAGTAGTCGGGGGCCAACCTGGATTGGATTCCTGCCCTAGCATTTGCTATCTGTGTGACAGTGACTCGAAGCTTAACCTCCCTCAGTTCAGC
>NW_011905926.1:0-3478 GCF_000151845.1 Pteropus vampyrus
GCTGCAGTGGCACCCAGACTGTGTCCCTCCTCTGGCTCCGGCCCGAGCCACTCTGTTCCGTAACCGAAGGGCACAGTCACTATATGGGGGATGGTAGTCGCCTCCCACAGTACCGTCTCAGGGGACATGCTCCTAGCGACGGGGCAAATGGCAGCAGCACCCATCTCCCAGGCCCGGGGTTCGCCTGGGTCTCTGTGTATGCGCTCAGGTGACTCAGGGACTGGGCAGCTGTGCCGCCAGCTGCCGGACACGTGAGATCCGCTCTGCCAAGGCCTGGCTGGGCTCTGGGTCAGGCCCGTTTGCATCTGCCACGTCCCAAGGTCAGCAGGTCCCAAAGGCACTGTAGTCACGTGCCCATGAGTTCTCCGGCCGCGGTCTTTGGCCTGTGCCTGAATCCTCCCATTTCAGAGACTTAAACGGCTCGGCTGTTCCTTATGATGCCCAGACTTGATCTCGAAAGGGGTGGGACGCCAGGGCCAATCTGCAGGGACCTCAGTCCAAGGAGCTCAAAGCCCCCTGACTCCCCAGTTTTCTATCCCTTCCATCTGAAGGGGAGCCTCGGTTTTCCTTATAGTGAAGCCCTGGGGTCTGTGGGGTCTCTGAGGTACCGTGGGGGTTGTGAGAATTTGGGGCATGGGGAGAAAGGGCACCCCCATTGACGGGGTTCATTCTGGTGTCTTCTCTGCAGAGGGACCTCATCGCTGCGTTTGACAGTGGAGACCAGAAGGCGTTCTTCGCTTCATGGGAGGAGCACGTCCCCAGCTCCCTCCGAGATGGTGACGCCCTGGCCCGGAAGCTGGAGTTCTATCTTCACATCCACTTTGCCATCTACCTCCTGAAGCACTCCGTGGGGAGGCCTGTAGGTCGCTTTGTGCTGCGGGTTGGTCCCAACGGCTCGTTAAGGGACAGCATTAGCTGTTATGTTTTCCAAATGCACATTCATTTAATTTTATGACCATTTTATCCTTGCTAAGGGGTATGGATGTTAGACCATGTATTAGGGGAAAACACAAGCATAAACAGTGGGAAAATGCCCATTTGTGAAAGTCCCTTTGCGTGGCAGGTTGAATTGAGCTTCCATGGTCTTTTCTGGGTGGGCCTGGAGGCGTGAGGGCAAGAGAGGCCTTTGCAGGCTGCTCTGGCAGGTGGACCTCTGCATGGAGGGCGAGCGGGGCCAGGCTGATGTGTGACCACATGCATGTGTTTAGTGGCTTCTCCAGGCATTTCCTACAGCCCTAAGGACCTGCGTTAACTTATTAAAATGTCAGAGGCCAAAGGGGCGGTCACTGATGGAGGGAGCAGCTTTTCCGCACGTCATAATAGCCATTCTGGAAAAGCTGTCCCTGAGCACAGTGTTCGTGTGGGTACAATCGTGGGAAATGTTCATTTTCTTTGTATTTATTTCTGTTTTCTAATTTTTCCATTTTGATATAAGATTTTTTTTAAAAAATCAGTAAATGTTGTACATATGTTCATGGAAGGAGAGTGTTGGGGGTGATGTTAGGGTGACGGCAGACAGTGCGCTTGCGAGGCCAGGTGGGGAGGCCGCCAGTGACATGGCTTGAGCTGAAAGAGCCTGAGAGAGAGGAGAGGGTGGACGGGGGGACTGGGCGTCACGCAGGGGAGCTCAGACGAGTGTCTTCCCTTCCTCGTAGGACAAAGAGGACCTGGATGAAAGGATTTCTTATTTCAAAACCTACCTGGAGACCAAAGGGGCAGCGCTGAGCCAGACCACTGAGTTCCTCCCTTTCTATGCCCTGCCCTTCGTTCCCAACCCCAGGGCCCACCCGTCCTTTAAAGAGCTCTTCCAGGTGAGTGACAGACTCGAACCTTCTGTGTCGATCAGGAAGAGCACTGTGGCTTCGCCTTGTTTACGCTGCTGGGTTCTCAATGATGCTGGAAAAGACTAAAATTTGCTTATGTTCTATTTTAAGAATATTCAGGTAATTTGCTTTAACAAGTCTTTCTTATATCATAAAATGCTATTTTTTTGCGGGGGATTATACCAAGACTTGTTAATCCAGGCTGACATAAATATTTTTAAGATACTGATCTCTTAAATCATTCCAAGGATATTTTTTTTGGTGTTGGGAGGATGATTTATTCAACTATACTAAAAATTAGTAGCCTGAAAGAGAGCTAGAGTACTTTATACAATTGCTGGCCATGTATATTTTAATTGGTACTAAAGTTCTCACTTGGCATATATTTACTTGCTTATATGCTCTTATTTCCATCAGACTATTTGTCTATAGCTCTTTTTATCATTATACTTCATTTTAGTTAACACTTCAGCGTATTTATTAACAAGATTTGCTTATTATAGTAATTTTTGTTGATTTACTAAAATTAATGTGTCCTACTGAGCGTTGTATTGAAATGTATTTAGAGACTGAAATATTTTGATATAATTAGATTGCTTTTTCTAAAGACCCTACACTGTTTCCAAGAATTTACATGAAGCTTCTCCCACTGCCCCTGAACGTGGATGCAGCTCTTCTCCCAGACCCAGTGCGTGGCAGTCCCCTCCTCATTCATAGTTCAGCAGAACAGCTCCGTCACTCCTGAAGAGCAGCCAGCAATCTGAAGGTCGGGTGGCCGGCTGACTCGTGACAGCTGGCTCGCTGTTGAGTAGCCGATTCAGTCTGTGCTCGTCTTCTGGGTCAGGCCAGACTTAGCTTCACTGCCTTCTTCTCTTGGAGGGTGAGATATAAAATGGTCAAGAAAGGTGACGACCGTTGAAGAGGGACTTTTAGTTTTCTCACTGTGAAGACTTCTGTTTAGGAAGATTGTGACACAGCCGTGTGGGCACAACTTGGACCAAGGTGAGGGGAGCTGGCACTGCCAGGGAAGGGTCCAGCTGAGGCTGCGGCACTCGGAGGCGTCTTGGGTTATCTCGGCCACACAGCAGCCCTTCGGAGTTGTGAGGCGGAGCTCCGGTCCTTCAGTTCCGGAGTGTGGCAGTGCTCGTGGAGTCCTTCCGTCCCATTTCCCCCGTTGCTGCCCTCTCCGTATGTCCTCCCAGTGGTCACCAGCGCTCCTGTAGCCTGTATACATAATAAAATCTAAAGTTAATGTCTTTATCCTTTTCCCGACCATTAAAAGGACCTGAGAATGCATTAACTTCATTTATCCCCTTTCCGGTTTATGTGCTATTGTTGTGAAATGTTTTGGATATCTACTTCAACCCCACACCTTAGAAATTTTTGCCGTTTTATGCAGTCCGTTTGTGTATAGCTTGACCCTTACGTTTGCCAGTGTTCTTGCTCACTACTCCGTCCGCGGTGAGGACCTTCCGTCCGGGGTCATTTCCTGCTCCACTTAGGCGTGTTCCCTTAACACCCTCTTTAGTAGAGAAGCTCTTCTTCAGTTCTTCTTTGTCTGAAAACATCTTTACTGCTTTCTCAGATGGGATTCAGAGTACTAGGTTTACAGTTACTTCTTTTAGTACATTGACGTTTTATTACGGTTGCTGTTT
>NW_011905927.1:0-2005 GCF_000151845.1 Pteropus vampyrus
AACCTCTTCTGCTGCACGGGGGGCGGAGGGGAAAGAAACTCTCAAGAAATCAGACCAAAATGCAGCCTTCTTGACCCCGCTGTCCACTCAGCCACCATGTGGTTTGGCCAGACATCCTCAGTCTGGCCGGTAGACAGATCGAGCTTCTCCAAGGCCCATCTTGTGCATAGGCACAGTGAGAGCTGCAGGCAGTTTGCTGGGTTACTGGGAGTTACCCCAGCTCAGTATTTAGATATAAATATAATAGAAACGGCCCACCCTTGGTCCCACCTAAGATCTGCAAACACCCTGGAGCACAGACTGGGGGACCGTAGGCCCCTCCTGGCTCGGGCCGACACCCACCCAAACGCACGAGAAACTGGGAAGGGACCCACTCGTTGTGCAAACAGGGTCTTCAGAAAGGAGTGAGCAACCCTAAGGGGGAAACAACCCAGAAATCCTCACATTTAGTCACTGAGGTTTAAAATCCTTGGCAACAAGAATAAAACACACAAACAAACAAAAACATTCTTGACACGCGCGCACACACTAACGAGGAAAGGAAAAATCGGTTGCTTCGTTCGGAGTGGTGGAACTGGATTAATGTTTTTCCTCTGCAATCGTCTGTATAATGTAAATACTGAGTCTGTACGTGATTCCTAAATGGTCCCTTTATTATCTACTGTTGTTGTCAGGACAGCTATGGATCCTACGGTTGAATGTTCTCCTCTCGGCTTCCCCAAACTTCTGTAGCTTGGCCCAATTCCGAGCGTCTTTTCTCACCTTTGTGCTGAACCGCATTTGCACGAGCCGGGTCCCGGCTGTGTCTCCCCTTCCAATGGGATGAACCTCCCTGTCGTTGTGAGTTCTGCTCCCTCGGCGTTTCCAGCGCCGAGCCCGGCTGCGCTTCCCACTGTGGCCTCTCGCGTACCCTTGCGCTCCCTTGTCTGCCGGGTCCTTTGTCTGATGGGCTCCAGGCTCTGTCCTCACATCATCCCGATATGGCGCGCCTTTGGTATGGTATGGAACTGGAGGTCTGCTATCCTAGTGCACGAAAAAGGACTCTATATCTTGATACATGATTTGAAGCAGGAAAAATCGCTTTTAAGGGCACAGAGACTTGGAAGCGCCTGTCGCTTTGTGAAGAGCAGTCTCCTTTCTGAAAATTCTCCTCCCGGGTTACTGTTCAGCCCTCATCGTAACAACTTACCAAGAATTAAAGCCCACAAAGGCAGGTTAAAATCGGAAACCTATTTCTAAGATATTTTAATGTCTTTTCTGATCACTAATCTGTGTAGAAAAAAAAGAAAAAAGTTGTTAAATGGGGTTAATTATAAAAAAGAAAAAGTATTCTAATATTCCACTTTCTAGAGAGAATCGTAATTGATATTTTCTTGTATGTCTTTCTAGACTTTTTACATGAATGTGTGTATGTATATGTGTGAGATTTGTTTTACATACTTGAGACTGTAATGCCAACACTTTCTAAAAGTTCATGTCTGAGTCTCTTTGGTAGTTGTGAGACATAAGACTGATCAATTTGTAACCTCGTTGGTTCTTCCTTTAGCCTTTTTTAATGTAGAGTTTTGTTCGTGGTGAAACACTTTTGGACAATAGGTTCTGTTTTTCCTTCAATATTTAAAATATCCCTGGTGGGTAACATCTGTTTCAATTGATTTATCTTCATTTATTTTTCAAATCAACTTAGAAAAGTATCCGTGCTAACCAATATATTATCTAGAACCCGCAATCTAATTATTTCGTGAAAGGAGCCAAAGAAATGAATTGGCATTTACTGGGTATCTACTGACTCAGATGTGCTCTAGGCACCTTGTATGCAAATTATATTTAATTCTCAAGGCAGTTAAGTCATTATGTGGGTCTTTCTGTTTCTCAGTGAGACACCTGACCGCAGAGTGGTCGCTTCGCTGCAAAGTAGCTGAGCCTGATTCAAATTTCGAGTAAGCTTGACTCTGCAGCCCGAGTTCCTTCATGCCATCCTGCCTCCAGAAACTGTCACTTCCAC
>NW_011905928.1:0-1803 GCF_000151845.1 Pteropus vampyrus
AGCATAGAGGGAGTACAGGAGCTTTGGGATGTCAGGAAGAGAAAAACCAAAAGTTTGGAGCTCCTAGGACATTCAGGTGCCTTTGGCCCACAGCCGCAATTTGTGAACTACAGAATTCCTTGATTCCAACCTCCTGTCCTTCCCGTTTTTCCCCTCTGCAAAAATCCTGCTCCTTCCCTCTCTGAGCCCCAGCCTAGGGGGTCCATTCCCCACGTCCAAACTGTTGCCAAATCCTGCTGCCACTTCCTCAGCTGCAGCTCTCAAATCCGTCCTCCTCTCTCCACCGTTAAAAACCATTCTCTGTGCATTAATAAGCTCTTGACTTTCACAGCCTTCGCCCTCCCCGCCCCCCGCTCTCCATCACCCCCTCTCTCTGGGCTGAGAACGTCTGCTAAAGTCATCTTCTTCCATTTCCAAAACCACATTTCCCTCTCCTCCCCCAGCCAGTTCACAGCTCTCTGCGTCCATATGGAATCTCAAGGCAGCATCCCCGCCCCCTTTCCCTGGACAGCATCCTGTTCTTAACCTTGCCTCCTTCCTACCTCTCAAGCTCCAGTCTTTGGCACTAGTGGCTGGGCTGCCTGACCTTGGGCAGCTCCGGGTGCTTCTCTGAGTCTCAGTTTTTTATCTGTGAAACAAGGGACTTGAGATAGTGATCATTAAGATTCATCTTCATCTGATATTTATGAGTGAGTGAGTCCTGGAATGTACCTCATTCATTCAACAAAGCTGTAGTGAGTGTCTCTGATGTGCCAGGCACCCCCACTGACAGTGCTCACCAGTCTACGCCAGTGTCATTATCATGGCAAGCAGCTGATTTCCTGAGCTTTAACCGTGAGCCAAGATCTGTGCTACACATGGCCCGTGTTGTAACCTGATCATCACAACCCTATGAAGCAGATAATGTTATTACCCCTCTTTCAGAGACCAGGAGAGGGAGACTCAGAGAAGGCAAACGACTTGCTCAGGTTCACCAGCTATTATATAGAGGAATGCAGATGTGAACTCGAGACTGGGCTCTGAACACCTGCATTTGAGTCTGATAGATCTGGGCCAGTTGTAGGCTGTGCCCCTTACTAAGTTGGGTAACCTTGGACTGGTACCTTAACTTCACTGAGCCTCAGTGTCCTCAGCTGTGAAATGGAGAAAATGATGCTTACTCTGAACCAGACACCATATGAAGCCCTTTTCAAGAAGCATTTACAATCCTCACAACAAACCCCCTAGGTACAGGTCGTTTCCCTCATTTTACAGATGGGTCCATTGAGGCTTAAAGTGCTTAAGCAACTTGCCCAAAGCCATAGAGCAAATTGGAGGTGGGGCTGGCATTCAAACTCAGAGTCGCCTGAGTGTGAAGATTGCTCTTATACACCATGCAGGCTCCTGTAATGATTAGAAGAGAGAACGGTGACTCTATCACCTGCTTCCACTCAAACTGGAAATACGCTGCAGGAGAGCAGAGACACTGTTTTTGTTCACTCCTGCGTCCCTAGCACCCAGAACGCTGCCTGGCATGTAGCAAGTGCTCGATAATTGATGAATGAACCCACCTGGCACAGTGCCTGGCATACAGAAGGCAGTCTGTGAGAACCTCCGCCCCACCCCATTTCCACTTCCACCTTCCTCATCCCGAAAGGCTGTGGTCCTCTCGCCCCCTCTCAGGGCAGGCCTGGCTCCATCCCGGATCACACCTGCATTCTCTGGATCTCACACCAGCCCTCTCGTTTCTCCACCTGCCTGTGGCACCTCCCAGCCTAGTTCCTCCCGGCAGTTCACAGGCGGAGGCTGTCTGTCTTTCTCTCC
>NW_011905929.1:0-2165 GCF_000151845.1 Pteropus vampyrus
AATCTCTGTAGATTTTGACTCAGAATAATGTCTTTATTTCTGTCTCATTCTCAAATGACAGTCTAGTAGGGTAACTCATCTTATAGTAATTATTTTCTCTCATCATTCTGAAAATATCTCCTTGTTTTCTGACTTTGCTTCTATAGAGAAGTCAGCTGTCATTCACATTGTCATAATTTTTAGGCAACTTTTGTGTGTCAGTGGTTCTTTTATAATATGAAATATTTATATTTTTAACAGAAGCTATCTTTATAATTATAATTTTATGTAGTGCACTTAATACTCTATTGCTTTAGAACACGAGTCAACAAACATTTTCTGTAACAGGAGATGCAGTAAATATTCTAGGCTCTGAATCTCATAAGGTCTGTGTGGCAGCTACTTGACTCTGGTATTGTAGCACAAAAACAGCCATAGACAATGTATAAACAAATGGGCATGGCTATATTTAAATGAACTTTATCTACAAAAACAGGTTATGTGCCTGATTTGGCCAATAGTCCATGTTTGTCAAGCCACACTTTAGACAGTATCTATTTACTGCTTATTCTGAGTAATAATTAAATTAATACATTTCTTTCTCTTAGCATGCTTTCCTCTACTACTGAATATTAGTTGGTGGTATTATCTTTCTTATGGTTTACCTTTATATTAATAAATCTAACAGTAAACAGATGGATATATTTAATCTGCTTTAAATTACATATTTTGACTCTAGCTATAAAAATAGGAAGAACTAGCAAACTTACCTTTTCTTTTCCTTCTCCTCTCAATGTTTGATAGTTATTTCATTTCTGCCTTATGAAGGTTTACAGCATTTACATTCTGTTCTATCACCCTATGACAGATGACACAGCCAGTAAGTGGTGAAGCTAGGATGTGCGTAGTTAACAACTACATCATCATGGCATTTTGTCTGAAGCTTGGATAATCTTGATATTAAACCAAATTAAGATTATAGAGGTGTGGGAGGAGCCAAATCATTTATAAATGTGGACATGAAAGTGTCAAATAGTATTGCAAAACAAATTCTCTGTATTTTTCAAAGTTGTCCAGCATCGATTACCATGGTTAACTAAATTTTAGCAATTGAATTTGATTAAATACATCATTCCAGTAAGACTAATAAAAAAATTCTTTTCATCCCATAAAAAGCCAAGAGGTTTACTAATCTATTTCTAAACAAAGCACTTAAAAATCTGGGAATAGAAGAAAGATTGTTTCTCAGCATGAAAATGGGTGTCTTAGACGAAGCCAATTTTGAACTTAATGGAGAAATATTGGAAGTTAGAAACATAACAAGGAAGGCTATTATTATACTGTTAATATATTTTCATTTAACATTGTTCTGCATGTTGAAGCCAGTGTAGTTAGAAGTAAAAGGAATATAATAGGTGTAGGTGACTGGAAAAGAAAAAATAAAATTATCACTGTTTCTACACCGAATTCATAGGGGAATTTCCCATGAATCTTATTCAGTTTCAATTTTATTCACTACCAATTTGATTATGGTAAAGCTGTTTTATTTTGTTTTGTTTTTTCCCCTCATCTTCATTTAAAGTATCTATCCAAGTTCCCTTACCCCTTTCTTGACAAGTATCCAGGACCGCTGAATCGCAGGTTATCCATAGGTGAGAAACCAGAGAACGTTTTACGCTGCTCCCTGAACCTCTGAAAGCTCTTGTCCTTCCTTTTTCTGACCTACTCCCTTTCCAGTTTGACTTCCCACTCTACCCTCCTCCTCTTTTATTTTCAGTTCCAGCTTTATTTGTTCTTTTGAAGGCAGAGAAAACAGTACTACAAATATCTCTGTAGAAATTGTCTGGCGCTTGAGGGCTACGATGTTTTGAATCTTTGTTCCTGAGTGGATATGGATTAAGAGTGGAGAAATGACCAACTGGGTGTAAATGAGAAAGAAGAGAGGGTGGGAAATAATGAGAAAACAACAAAATAAAAACTAAAACCTAGCCCTGCCACATTTGCGAATAGAATTCTGTACATGGTACATAGTTAGGGTTCTTTGACAAGCACTCAGTAAATATTAGCTATTAATTCTTGAGAAACTCATTTGACTGCCAACTAACCATTTCTAACCATTATCAATCTTTCAGTCCGTTTGCTTATAATTAAATTTTTAGGGTGAATGTATCATTTAATTTATCTAT
>NW_011905930.1:0-2175 GCF_000151845.1 Pteropus vampyrus
TCACTTATATGTGAGATATAAACCTAAAAGCAACTAATGAACAGGACAAACAGAGAGTCATGGACATGGACAATAGACTAGTCATTAACAGAGGGTAGGGGGGATGGGGGAGAGAGGAGGTTGACAGGGTAAAGGGGGTCAAATATGTGGTGCCAGAAAGAAATCTAACTATGGGAGTGAACAGTGTAAACACACACACACACACACACACACACACACACACACATATACACATATGCCTTACTGTTAAAATGTATAGTTGAAACTTACTGAATTTCGTTAACCAGTCAGCATAAAAATATAAATTAATAAAAAAATTTTTAAATAAATAAGTAAATAAATGATCTACAGAGGCAAAAAAGTTCATAGAACAAAATACTATCAGCAATAAAAAGAAATGAACTGTTGATACACCAACAACTTTGATGGATCTCAAGGATATTATGCTGAGTGAAAAAAAAGCCACCATCAATGGTTATATACATTTACATTTATAGAACACTCTCAAAATGACAAAATTATAGTGATAGTGACCAGAGAATAGTAGTGGTAGTGAATGTGACTATAAAGGGAGAGCATAAAGTAATTTCTTTGTGCTGGTGAAATGGCTGTGCTTCCTGATTGTGTTGGTGATTGCACAAACCTATACATGTGATAAAATTTCATGAATCTATACACCAAAAAAAGTGCATGTAAAAACTGTTGGAAACTGAATAATACTTTAATGTTGTACCAATTTTTTGATAATGTGGTTATGTTAGATGTTACCATTATGCCATGTGAAGTGTACTCTGTACTGTTTTTACAATTTCTTGTGAGTATCAAATTTTTTTTTTTCGAAACAAGAACTAAGCAAATAAAACTCTAAAACAAGATACCCTGGGTCTTCTCACTTCATGCCTGAGCTCTGTCTATCTGGCAGTGATACTCTCCGTCTGATGCTTCATTATTTTTGCTACAAAATATGAACTGAAAAAGAGAGTAAACCAACCTTTTGACTAAAATGGTGTTTTTTAAAAGGGTCCTGTTGAACATTAATTCATCAGGAATTCATGTTAGGCAAGATTAAATATTCTGTGTTCAGGAAAATTTAAGAAATCCTGGGTTAACTAGGTTTCCTTATTGAAAGACTTCTTTGTAGGACATAAACATATATTATGGATCTCCAAGAGGGGGCTATAAAATACATCAATTTCCTAACTTTTTGTCCATAGAATCTCTCCACCACCTGCCCTGCCTCTGGGTATCCCAAGAGACTAGAGATCCATGTGCTTGAGAAACATTGAGCTTGTCTTAGGGTTTACCACATGGCCAGATCTGTAGTCATCAGATAAGAGGAAAGCAAGGAATATGGAGTCATTTTCACTTTGGAGCCAGGCATTTGGCTTCAAGCACTGGATCCTCTCTGTCATTTGTTATATGGTGAGTATAATAGAGTATAATAACTTACAGGAGCTATGTTGGAATGAAAGTTAATATTCATTGTGTGAAAAGGCCTGAGTTTTATTTTTTTGATTCTTCACTTTGAAGAGAGACTTTGGAGAGACTTTTTTCTCCTTTTTCTCATTCTTAGGGTTGGAGGCCCTAATTCCCATCTGACAGTGGGAATTGGATGGACTGGAGAACGGCTATCAATCCACCTTAGAACATGAACATGAAGAAGTGAGCTTGGGAAAGTGGGGTGGAGGGACAAGAGGAAGCAGATCTAGGAGAAGTATTTTCTGATGACTACAGAACTGGCCATGTGCTAAACCCTAACTCATGAAGAGTGAATCTTGGAGATGGAGGAGATACTCTGAATAGATTGAAGAAGTCACCCCAAATCTCTACCTTTCTGTACACCTTTTCTGGTTTATAACATATGTCTAGTGCATTAGTTATCTCTCATTGAATAACACATTGCCTTCATATTTAGCAGTTTAAAACAGCAATAAAACTTACTACCTCATACAGTGTCTGTTGGTAAGGAATTCAGGAGTGACTTAAGTGGTTCTGAGTCATGGTCCCTCATGGTGCTGTCATCTTCTGAAGGTTTGTTTGGGGCTGGAGGATCTATTCCAAGATGGCTCACTTTCATAGCTGGTCTGTTTATGTCGGCTGTTGGCAAGAAACCTCAGTTATTTACCATGAGGACCTCTCATAAGGCTGCTTGAGTGTTCTCACAACACAGCAGCT
>NW_011905931.1:0-2053 GCF_000151845.1 Pteropus vampyrus
AAAATCCATAATGAACAAGATCAGTATTAACTGATTTTTCCCTTCGCTAGTCAGTTACTGATTCTGTCTTGAAGTAAAATCCTGCTAATTTGTTCCTCGTGGATTTTTTTGCATTCGCTTTTTTTCAACTATTACATTCAAATATGACTTGACTGCTGGGGTTTTTGGTGCCCTCTTAAATGTTGCACCTGGCATGAGGGCTTCACTCACCTCACCCTAGTCTAGTGCTAAAGAGCAGATCTGGGGAGAGGAAATTATGATTCGATTTTGGATAGACGCAGAGGTTAAATGAGACTACAGATCTTAAGTGCCTTCGACCTGTGTTATAGTGGACTCTATGGGTGCCTGGCTCAAACCCCCCAGACCGTTCCATTTCAGGGCATGCCAACTGCGAGCACCTGCATCCCCTGCCAAAGACCATCTTGACCACAAAGTAAGATAGGCTAGACCTGCCGGGTATGGATTGCTCTGGGGGCAGCCTTCAACCGATGATCCACAGGAGCCAGTGTATAAATACCCCAGCTCCCTCATTCTCAGATGGGGTCATTTTGAGATGTATGTGTCATACCATTTCCCAGAGCCCCAGGTGAGATTAAGCTCCACCACCCAGTGTAACTAGTTTGATTATGCACCTTAAGTTCCATCTTTTCTCCATCTCATTTCCCTAACCTCCCACTGGTGTTTCTTAGGATCACCTCCCAAATAAACTTCATGTTCTCAAATTCCTGTCCCAGGCTGGCTTCTAGGCCAACCAAACCACGATACACATGTGTCCTTATTCTCTTCTCTGTAAACACAAGGAATGTTCCACACACACTTGAGATGATCTGGAAGGAGAGACCCCTGACTCCAGCACTCTCCTGGGAGGGACCTCAACAGGGATAATCGTCAGCCAGCACTGGGAGGCCTGGATGTGAGATGGGCTCAGCTATGTTTCTATAAAGTCTGCACCCTGAGTTGAGAAATCATTGGCAGACACCTTTCCTGGCCATTAATTCTTTACAGCTGACACTGAGCCCTTGGAGCAAAAACTGATTGGCTGCAATTACTGCTGGCATGGCCCTGAATTCAGAACAGGAAGCGTGACTCTCTCCTCACCCCGCTACAATCACTCCTCTCCCTTAGTGCCACCCTCCACCCATCCCAGAGCCCAAGAGGAGCCAGCAAAGGCTGTTTGTGCAGACTGGAGACAAGAAATGGCCCTCAATCCAGAGGGACTAAGGATAGAAGGCCATGGGCTTAAAATCATGGAAGATGAAGACCTTTTTCATGCTTTCTTCTGAGAAAATATTTTTCAGCATCCACACTTTTCCCCATGATCTCCATTAACACTTGCAACAACCTTACACAGTAGGTATTACTATGATGTCCCTTATACAGATGAAGAGGTGCTGAGAGGAAGAGGGGAATGTCTCAGCTTAGGTGACAGAATCTCTCCTTGACCAAACTGTAGTCGGGCTCCTCTGAACTCTCTTCCTGCCTGACTAGGCCCTAACTTTGGGGCGTCTGTGTTTTACTCATATAAAAATTTCAGCAAGAATCCTGCTGAGATCTGGTTTGGCCAGAAAACACTCAATATCTGATTATGTTCCTCATCTTCCACCATATCCCAGGTGATGTCCAATTTGCCATCCACTGACACCCCTCCGTCCTGCTTTTTGGCTGTAAATTACCCCTTTTCTTTGTTATAATCGAAGTTGAACTCAATATCTCTCCGCTACTGCAAAACCCCACTGTGGTGGCCCCTATACCTATCTCAACAGTCTCCTGAACAAAGTCTGCCTGACCATTTTTTTACAAGCATCATGAATAATTTTTTCTTTAACACAGGTCACATAGAGAATAAGTCGATTTGGACTCAAGTCTCTTTGACTCCAAAGGCCATTCTCTTCCCTATGTCACATATTGTTTCTCTTCCTTCATTAAACATTTCCTGAGCACCTACTATGTGCCAGACCCTATGCTGAGCCCAAAAGAAGACACAAAGGTAAGTAATAAACATTTCTTCTCTCCAAGAGGGAGAAATAAAATCCTCCCCATTCAGCCCATTCTC
>NW_011905932.1:0-2490 GCF_000151845.1 Pteropus vampyrus
CATGGCTCTTAAGGTATCTTGAATCAGCATATTCTTAAGTGTAATCTTATCTGAACACTCAGCATATCTAGATGTTTTTCTCAAGAACTAATCATATTACTCTGATTTTTATCAGACAATGAGCACATGTTTTTCTTTTTACCTTAACTGCCAGGAAACTCAGAGCTAAAGTTCAAATCTAATAATGAGTTCATCTCAGGTGACCCATGATATGTTTCTTGTTTCCTTTGGATCAATTTTCCACTTTGCTGTCCTTTTTAAAAACTATGATGCTGAATTTTGAAAGTTCTCTCAAATTCCTTTTAGAAACAGGTGGATTATAAAATAAAGCTTACTCACAAACATACATACAAATGTGTATTTATTATATCTGACATAAAACTTCTTCAAGGAGCTACCATTGTAAAATCAAAATTCTTGGTTATGGACTCTATAAGATGACCTTGTGCAATCCCTTCCTTTACGATAAAGACACTGGGCCAGAGAGAGAAATGGCACTTGTGTGCTATCACAGAACTGTTTGGAATTAGAGCTCTAACTAATGAGAACTCAGTCCTTTTCATGCTCAATCTGAACCCTGAACAAAGCATAAGGAACTAATTATTTGTTGTACCTTATTATACCTTGACATTTCAGCCAGGGGCTCAATCATGAAGCGTCTTTCTCCATGACATTTTTCATCTCTCTCTCCCTTTGATTTCCCATTGCCGCCATCTGCAGCATGCATTATTTCATTCCTAGAACCCAGATTCCATCCGCTCTTTCCATCTCACACACTGTTGCTGTATTAATTTGCTAGGGCTGCCTTAACAACGCACCACAGATGGGGAGGCTTAAACAACAGAAATTTATTGTCTCACAGTTCTGGAAGCTAGAAGTCCAAAATCAAAGTATTGCTAGGGCCACACTCCCTCTGAAGGCTCCAGGGGAGAATCTATTCCAAGCTTCTTTCCTTGGTCTGGAGATGGCCATGTTCTCCCCCGTGTCTCTTTGTATTGTCTTCTCTCTATGTATATTTTGTGTCCAAATTAACTCTTTTAATAAAAACACCAGTCACACGGATTAGGACCTATCTGAAGAAACTTGCTTTAACTTCATCAGCTCTGTGAGGTCCTTATCTCAAAATAAGGCCACATTCTGAGATATTGAGGGTTTGAAATTCAACATGTGAATTTTGGGGGGATGCAATTCAACTTCTAACAATCACAAGGTCATTTTCCTAAGTTTTCATCAACCTGCTCAAAATCTTTCATTGTCTTGAGTTACCAAATTAAATCCAAATTCCTCACTTTGGTATCCAAGCTCTCCCTCAATGCTGTATTAATGTATCATTGTTATTTTATCTCCCTACATGCCCCCATATCCTCTACACTGCAATCCAACTGCATTACTCTTGAATTGCAAACATCCTATACTTTCCTGTCTCTGCACCCATGCTCATGCAGCTCTTTCTGCCTAGAATACCTTCTTCCTCCATCTTGACAACCCATCTCAGATGCCCTTTCTTCCACTATGCCTTTGTAGTGCCACTCAGATATGTCTCTCTCACAGGGCTTTCTTCTGGTACCTTGTTGGCAGTTAAAGATCATGATCACTGTATTGCAATCACTTTGCGTTCCCTCCTGCTAGCCTGCATCCTCTTTGAGAGTCAGGACTTACTCATCTCTGCACATTTCCCGGTGTCTTTTCTTTTCCAACTTCACTCAGAGTGGTTGCTGGTACCTTTTATAAACACATAGGAGCTGAAAGAAATATTCTGCTGTAGGGATCAATAACAACATGTCAGGGTCCTCTAAGATAGCTCTTGTCATAACATCATGCAGACTAAGCATGATGTATTTAATAGTGGAATAAATAAAATAAGGGTTGAATGTGACATTTTTAAGATTGTTGGTGTGTGGGCATGGCCAGTGTTGAATGGGAGAAAATTATTTTTACTAGGATATTCCCTTTGTCCTCATCATTCTACCCTCCCAACAGAAAATTCCATGAAGTTCATTTCTAAAGAAAAGTAAATATCCAGATGGTCAGAAGAATGACCTTTCTCTAATGGAGGGGATGAATTTGTTATCCAGCCACATGTTTGAAATTCTTCCACCAGCATGCATAATTGAGAGAGATGTGTTAATTATCCTTAAGTGACAGCTGGTAGGACCTCTTAGACAACTCTGAGAGGGGTATTGATCTGGAATCATTGTCAGTGACTGTACTGTGGTAATATAAAGGTAAGGCCTTCAAAACAATATTTGAATGTGCAGGTCATGTGCAGGTTCTCTATAAACTAGGGCCTGCAGGCATTATGGCAGCTGGCCAATGCTTGTCAGGCAACAAAAGCACCAGTGTAGCTTTTTGCATGACATTTTAATGACTGACACAGGGAAAATCCCAAAGATGTAATCCCTATTATAATAATAGCTCTATGGCTCAAAATGTCGTCATCAAAGAGAAAGACAATTCTAGAAAGTGAAGATGAGATTTTCTTTTTGCCCC
>NW_011905933.1:0-1219 GCF_000151845.1 Pteropus vampyrus
CCTTCCTCCCTTCCACCCTGTCCCCTGCTCTCTTCCTCCTTCCTTCTTCCCCTTTTTTTTTTGTTTAAATATGTCTCAAATGTTAAGAGTTTATGTTAAATTCCTACTCTTAATCCCACTCCTGAAAAGAAAAAAAAAAATTCCTTTAATTATCATTAGTTTGTTGACCTTTATTGAAGACTTTAAAAACCAATACACATTCTGCACTAAGATTTCTTGGTCACATGCCTTTCTGAGAGGAACAAATTGAAATAGAAATTGGCAAATTGGTATCATCTTGAATCCCAACACTGACCACCTGATCACTTTCCTAGAATGCTCTTTTGGAAGGATTCTGAGGCTGCATCCAGGACAGAATCATGATCACTTAGTGATATTTGCTTTGTATCGGAACTGGGGTAGTTTATACCTTTATAGACCTAGAGTTCACATGTCTTTTAAATTTTGACCAAGTTCTCTAGTATGTGACAATTTTTGTACATGGCAAAACTCATTTAGCCAAGGAAAGCAAAGAAAGCTTACATTCAACTAAATCAGGCATAGCCTGAAATATACCTAAGAGTTAAAATGAATCTGGGGTTGTCTGTGTGAGGAGTTGTTGGTTTGCCACCTCCTCAGGAGTTTACTGGGTGAAGCCTGAAACTTCTCCAAGGATACAGCCTTGAGATAGAAGTGTGATGTTGACTGAACCCAGTTAAGGCCTCTTATATAAACTTCTGAGATTTGGCAGGCAGATGCAGAAAACTATTCATTTTTTGGCAGCCCAAGACAAGCCTCATGAGTGTTTCCTTGCTTGTCAAACCTGCCATCTACCATTGTGGAGTGGTCTGCCTCTTTCTTCAGTCACCCCCTACCCTTGAATATCCTTGGGGTACCTTCTTGAACTAGGGAAGGCAAGCTGAATGCACATTCTAAGGATGGCAGACAAAATGAGGATCCTCCAATTGCCCGAGTCCAACTCACAAGTCAATCGATGGTCACATCTTCTTGATGACCTCCCCCTAAAGGAGTACAGATAATAGTATTGATGGTATGATTTTTTTAAAGCTTGTTATGTGTCAGACAGTGAAATGCACTTTACTTTCAGTAACTTCTCACTATTGCCAAATGAGGCAGGTTACTAAGATGGGAAGCTGAGCTTAGAAGTTAAGTGACTGGCCTGAGGTCTCACAGCTAGACTAGCTAGAAAATGACGGAGCTAAGATTCAAACCCAGGTCC
>NW_011905934.1:0-2284 GCF_000151845.1 Pteropus vampyrus
CCAAGAACACCTAGCTTGGTAGAGGCAGAATTGGAACTGAGATATTCTAGCTTCACACACCACACTTTCAACCATGATGATATACTGCCTGTCAACTCAGCAAATACTTTTCCCACATTATTTATCATGCCTGTCCTTTGTAACATTTTGCTCTTGTTTTCTCTTTCTTCTGACTTGACCTTCACCATCATCATGTTTACTCAAATCCTTTCTTCAATGTTAGCTTCAGCAAGAATCTCACAGCCCTTACTTTTTAGTCTATACACTTTCTCTTGGTGAACTCACTCATGTTTATACCATCAACTTCAACCCAAGTGTGTTAGATTCCATAGTGTAGACACAATGGCTAATGCGCACTGATTGCTTACTTGGTGCCTGGCACCTTACTAAGCACTGTATATGCACTCCTACTTCATCCTCATGACAGACCTCTCAGAAGGCTAAAGGAATTTGAATGACTAGCTAAAGGCCGCAGAACTAGGGTGAGATATTGCTGGAGTTTCAGACTGGGGTCTTTATCTCAGAGATCCTAAAGATAATTACAATAAATACTGCATAGGTCCTCTAACTTTTATAATTGCCCTGGGGCAGACAGATTTAGAAAAACCAGCAATTGTGATTTATGATACTATTATGATTAGTCAATGCATGTCCCATTATTTTAGTTCATTTTATTCATGTATTTGTTTATTCTACTTTAAAAGATTGTAATGAATACCTGCAAGCCATTCACCTAAGTATAAGAAAGTTATCTACTCCCTCCATCTATCAGTGTATTTCTTTCCTTTTCCATTCCTATGATGCCTCCCTACATAGACAACCATTTTATTTTGGATTTATTATTCCATTACTTTAGGAAGGTTTGTTATTCCAGATTTGTTTTTTGGATACAGATGAGGTTATTCATATATTGTATTTCTCTTTTTCAGTTTTGATAATTTGAGTCTTTTAAGGAATTTATCAACTTCATCTAATTATTCTATTACTCTTTAAGTTGGTTTTATCTTAAAATGGTAAATATCATCTCATGTATATATTTTACCACAGTCAAAAATACTAAAAATAAATTTAAGATATGTACATATCATTTTTATAATGCCATTAAAAACTGATCTCTCAAAAAATATTTTGTTTCATCATACTTGTGTATGTGCATATGTTGCTTCTTTATTTGAACATTATAAAAAGTATATCATAGTTTATATTGTCTTAAAAGATTTGTACTTTTTTCTCAACAGTATATTACTAAGGTTCATGATATATGTAGCTATCGCTCACTCATTTTTTTCCTTCTGTATTCAGTTACATGAATGTAACACAACGTATTCATCCATTTTGATGGGCATTTTCTTGTTTTCAGTTTTTTTGTACCCACAAACAGTACTGTCATGAAAATTCACATGACTTGTGCACGTGTGTAGGAATTTCTCTTAGTAACGTTCCTAGGATTGGAATTTGGGGATTCTAAGGTAAGCAAAATGAGAACTTTACTCGATGATGCCCTGTTGTTGTCTAAAATGGTTATTTGTACATATTTATACACCACCTGCATTGTATGAACAAGTCCATGAATCTACATCCTCTCCAACACTTGACATTGTCAGATTCTTAAGTTTTTTCAGTCAGGTGAGTATAAAATGTTTTTTTATAGATGCTTTATAATAATCTTCATCTAGATGTTTTCAGTTTTATGTCTGTTCACCTAGTCTTTACTCAGACACAGTAAATTTGGTATGTCTACCCAGTGGCTTCTTATCCTCCCCCACTTTTACACAGGTCAGAATCTGTTGCTCTTCTGTCCCTGCCTGCCTTTTCATGCTCATCTCCACCATCCTCTCATCCACTACTTTGTCTGGCTTTCAGCAGTCTCTTAAGACTCTGAACCTTTGTACTTTGCTGCAATTTCCCTCCTGATTCCTCTGTCTGGGACTTTCTACTCTCCTATAGAAATAAGTCCATATAGCACCTTTTCCAGGTAGCCCCCACTGACCTCTGTCTGTCTCTCATCTGGGCCAAATTAGGTGCACCTTCCCTGTGCTGTCATAGCACCATGAAAAAACCTCTTTTAGAGTACAGTCATTACACGCAATGTAGGCATTACTCTACCCACCTTCCCCCATTCTGGAGATTGAGGAGGAGTCTACAGTCCAGATTCTCTATGCCCTGCCCCAGCTTCACCTCTTAGATTTCCTTTTGAAAATTTCAAGAGTCCAAGGATCAGTAAAGAAAGAAATTGTAAACCCGGGTTCAAGAGATGTGAAAAGCAGCAGGCATTAGAAGCTGC
>NW_011905935.1:0-1935 GCF_000151845.1 Pteropus vampyrus
TCATGTGTGACCAGATAACTTGAATGTGTGCCAGAAGAGTTGGAAAGATTGTAAGCCAAACTAAAACAAGGAATAAAAGTTTTAAGAAATCCTTAAATAATCTCAATATAGTTACATCCCCAGGTTTCAATATACACACAAAGGTACTCAAAGAAAATAATTTTCTGCCTTTGCTATATCACTTCAGCTGATTATTTTTGTGGAAATTCAAAAGAACATGAGAACCCTGAAAGTTAAAATAACAACCGGAGGTTTCTTGAATAATGAATGACTACTAATAATTACAGAACACTTAGTTTAATTAGACTCTTAGACATACAGAGTCACCTGAAGAATAAAATAACAAATAGTGCATGGAGGAATTCAGGAATTAAGTAAAGGCAAATATTAAAAATGACTTTGATTTTACACTTCTGTTGTTTTTCTCTTTTAAAATTTTTGAAAAGGCATTGTTTCAATTCATGCTACTAAATTATTTTTAAAAGTGAATTTTATTTCAAATGTTCATATATGTTTAGAACTATTTCCTATATAAGTAATTAGGTATTGAGAGGTTGAAAATTAATATCTTCATAAAATAAATTTTGAATACAGAAGATTTGTTTTACCTCAAAACCAATTTTTATTTCATTGCATCCCACTGACTTCAAAAGGCATGTGTGATTCCCATTCTATAGAACACAATGTAGAACATCAACATAATTATTCATTGGTAACAGACCAAATAAATTGAATTAAGAAGGAACAATTTCCTTCATAATCTGTCCTTCATTAATAAATGCTTTTCAACTAACGTGGTGGAATGAGTCCATCTAAATGTCTCAAAAACTAATGCTTTTAAAAATAGATTAATTGGTGTAAAAAGAGAAAATATCCAACTGGCTATTTGATATCTTTGAACAAAAAAAAAGTGGTTTTATTGAAAGCTTTACCTTTTGGCTCATAACTTTTTATTGTAGATTTTTTTAAAAGTCAAGTTAAAAACGATGCATATAAATATCAGAGTAGCAGAAATTAAACATGAAGGAAACATTTTTATTTGCTCCACAAACATTGTGTGCCATTATTGTTGCAATATGTCTATATTCACAAAAATTTATATTCTTTCTAATAGCAGCAGTAAATTCCTTCCAGTAACAAGAATAGCTTGCTCAATTCTGTCTTTCATTCAAAAAAGATTATTCTATGTATATATGATGTACAATAATAAGTAAGCTAACCTCTGCTCTCACCTGAACACGACGTTACTTAGAAAAACCTATGTATACATCTAGGTGTTCCTGACAACTTCCAGCTTTCATGTGTCTGGATGAAAAGTTACAGGGCACTTGGAGTCTTAAGATTGAGGCCAGTTCAATCAAAACATATTAGAGCAATCCTGAGTGTAAATGTGAAAAACAGCAGAGTATATACATTACGGTGTGGACCATTTTAACAAAGAAATTCCCTTTTCCCTTCCTTTTTTGAATGAATATGTGTAAATTGTAAGAAAGAACTAATCCAAACTATAAGAACCAATTAATATCTATACACACACACACACACACACACACACACACACACACACACTCACACACAAATGCACACTGACTCACACATGTGGAAGAGAAATAGCAAAGGTAAGACCTTTATTTTCAAGCTTGTGTTCTCACTAAGCATATCTATTTCCTATATTTATATTCTAAATGCATTCTGTTGAAATCTATTGCATTATTACTCAAAGTTATATATTTTTTAAATTTTGGAATCTATACTACTAACACCAGCTAATACTTGTGAATCATTTACTGTTTATAAAATGACCTTTTTACAGCATTTCTTATTCAGTGCCAAATAGACAAAAAGAGTATTATCTCCTTTTATGGTTAAGGAAATGTTCAGATGAATTAAGGCTGCCTGATTATTAAGCAGCTTTTACCAAACTGTGGAATTAAT
>NW_011905936.1:0-1820 GCF_000151845.1 Pteropus vampyrus
AATTATTTGCCTATATATATTTGGGTTTATTTCTGGGCTCTCAATTCTGTTCCATTGGTCTATGTGTCTGTTTTTCTGTCAATGTCATTCTGTTTTGATTATTGTCACTTTTAAGTATAATTTGAAGTCAGGCAGTATGATATCTCTGGGCTTGTTCTTTTTTCTAAGGACTGCTTTGGCTATTCAGGGTTTTTTTTGTGATTACCAATATGATGATTTTTTTTGTTATTTCTTTTTATTTCTTCTTTGATTCATTCATTCTTTAGTAGCATTTTGCTTAATCTCTAAATACTTGTGTTTTTTCCTGCTTTCTTATGCAGTTGATCTCTAGTTTCAAAGCATTGTGGTCAGAGAAAATTATTTCAATCTTAAATTTATTGAGGCTAGTTTTGTGCTTCAACATATGGTCTATATGCACTAGAGAAGAATGTACAATCTGATATTTTGGGATGAATTGCTCTGTAAATGTCAATTATGTCTAGTTGGTTTAATGCGTCATTTAGGGATGATATTTCTTTATTGATTTTCTGTTTGGATGATCTATCCATAGCTGACAGTGGGGTATTTAGGTCAGTTTCCCCCTTTAGCTCTGTTAGTAGTTGCTTTATATGTTTGGTATTCCCTGATTGGGAGCATATATATTGAAAAGCGTTATGTCTTCTTGATGCATAGCCCCCTTTACCATTATAAAGTATCCATCATGGTCTCTCATTATCTTTTTTATCTTAAAGTTTATTTCATCAAATATAGGTGTGGCTACACTCACTTTTCTCCGGATGCCATTTGCTTGGAATGTCTTTTTCTATTCTTTCACTTTGAGTTGATATTTATCTTAAAGGCAGTGTAGGACTGAGTTTTGTTTTTGATCAATCTGCCACTCTGTGCCTTTTTACTGGTGAGTTTAGTCCATTTACATTTAGGGAAATTATTGATATATGAGGATTTCCTATAGCCATTTTATCTTTTGTTTTCTGGTAGCTTGGTGTCTCCATTTCTTCTTTGTCCTTGTGTTTCTGTCTGTTATTTTAGTTTGGTGATGTTTTATGACTTTTTCCTCCATTCTCTCTTTTTCTGTGCTACATGTTTCAGTTCTGAATTTTTTTTTTTGTGGGGTTATCATTAAGTTTATGTAAAAAATAGTTGCATATATACAGTAGTCTGTTTTCTTCTACATGTGTCTTATCTGCATTTCCCTTTGCAAGTTCAGACCTTTACTCCTTCCTCTTTTCTGTTTTTTACTGTCATGAATTATCCTTATTTATGCTGTGAGTTTATTTCTGAGTTTAAACAGCTATTGTCTTCTTTTTCTCTTTTTTAAATGTTTTTACCTCCTTTAACCATTATGTAATATTTAATTGTATGATGTCCTATTCTGAATAAGGGTTGCAATTTCCTGCTTCTGTCTGTCTGTTAGTTATCTTCCTCGTAGTTTTGTATTTTATTGTCTCTTTGTTTCAGGTAGAATAACTTCCTTCAATATGTCCTGTAATGCAGGCCTTGCGGTGGAAAATTCCCTCAGCTTTTGTATGTCTGAAAAGGTCTTTATTTCTCCTTCATATCTAAAGGAAAATTTTGCTGGGTATGTTATTCTTGATTGGTAATTTTTCTCTTTCAACAGTTTGGATATTTGATTTCACTCCATCCTAGTTTGTAGAGTTTCTGCTTAAAAATCTCATGATACTCTAATGGGATTTCTTTTATAGGTTACTGTCTTCTTTTCCCTGGCTGCCTTGAGAATTCTTTCTTTGTCATTAATTTTTGACAGTTTTAATATAACATACCTCGGAGAAGGCCTTATTGGGTTGAGATAATTAGGCGTT
>NW_011905937.1:0-1373 GCF_000151845.1 Pteropus vampyrus
GCGTGGCTGGGAGCTGTCTGGAGGAAGGCGGGCCCCGGGCGGGGACGGGAAAGGGAACGAGGCCTCTTGGGGAGTCTTCCCAGCCAGGGAGACGGTGCTGCACCCCGCGCAGTGGGTTTACGAGGCGGGGCCTGGGGGGGACTGACGCAATTCATGGCGGCGGGGTGTTACCCTTTCCACAACAGCCTCCAGGTTTGGGAAGAGGCTCCTGGCGGTCGGAAGAAGCCAGGTCAAGCATGAGTGCGTGAGCTTCGAGACCAGGCCCGCAGCGCTCCGAGGCCCGGCGCTGCCGGACGAGCTGCGTCTCTCTGGGGAAGTCGCTTTACGTCTTTAAGGCTAAGCTTCCTTGGCTAAGGAGCAGGGCTGGTAACCGGCTCCCCTGAAGGGCTTGGGGGCTGAGTGAGGTGAGCACGCACAGGGCTCCGCATCCTTCTCCGAGTGCGGTGAGCAGTCGACAAACGTAGGTGGGAGGCGTTACTGGCCAGGACGGCAGGCTCAAGCAAGACCTCAGGCCAGCAGGTGGAATGATTGTTGCATGGACCTGACGCAGGTGACAGACTGTCGTAAAGGCGCCAGCAGCTCCAGGGAGAGAAACAGACCCTATCTCCCCGCCGTTTAATTCATTTCTCTTTAAAGCAGCATATCTTTTTATTTAAACTAATTCCCCCCTTCCCCGGGGTAAGAGTGGGAAAGGAAGCTCTGCCTGTTCCGACGTGATGTCTGCATTTATTCGGGTGTAGACCGAAGAGCATCCTCCTCAGGAAGAAAAGTATCAGACGGGGCGGGGCCTGGGGCAGGAGGGCGGCGATCGCTGTGCGTGGGAGAGATTTCTGGGGGACACATGAGGACAGATGTAGGCACAGCGTTCACGGAGGAGTCTGGAATTTGACCTAGTTTTCGGAAGTCTGATGAATTGCCAAATGTTCGTCGGCCCGACATTTAGGAGCCGCCATTTTATTAACTCTGCAAAGGCGTTTTAGGACCGTTTCATCAACCGACGCGGAGAGCGCGTGGTCACCGCGGTGAATGACGGGGAAACACCCAGGCAGTGGGCGAGGGGACCGAAACCCAAGTCGCTTGTTTCTTTTTCAGAATCCTCGAGTCCATCTGAAGTCCGCCTCGTCAGCTGACCCAGTCCTGCGGTCCTAAATCTATCCGTAGAAAAGGGCGTTATCTTAATATTTATTTATTTCAGTCGTCGTGGAAGCCGTTGGCGGCTTTGTGAGAGAATGCAGCCTGGCCATGTGGAGACACTAAAAACCCCTCTCGAACCCCTGCTACCCCCTTGAGATTCTTTAGCCTCGGTGGGAAGGGACATTATAATTGGTATTAGCCTAATTGTACTGATCTATATGGTAAATGGGGTTGGGGGG